>NC_135370.1:166062823-166182823 GCF_049243985.1 Paroedura picta
GACACCCTGTGAGGTAGGTGGAACTGAGAGAGCTCTAAGAGAACGGCTCTGCGAGAACAGAACTTATTGTCCCCTGTTCTGGGTGTCGAGAGAAAGCCCACTAGTGAGTTAGCTCCTTCAGTCTCGAATTGTCATGAACCCCGGTTCCTGACCCACGTTTGAGAGAGATCTCCCGGGTGCTCCCGGCCTGCTGGCCTCACAGTCATAAAACCATAAATCCTCCTGTTTGCTTTCCACCTCCCTTTGCATTCCAAAGCATCTCTCCTCCAGAGCCCCCTTATCGCTTCCTGACCTTGCTAGGCTCTGCAAAGTCTCAACACTTGTTACTTTCAGATCAAAGAGGTTCCTGATTGCTCCCTTTAGAACTGTTGCTTTTCCTGGCTTTTGAATCCATCTGGCCCTCTCCCCACACTCATCCCCAGGGATAAAACCCCTAGGGAAATATAGGTCCTTTGTCTCTGCCAAAAAGTTTGCTGATCGAAGTGTTCCTGTAGATGCCTTTTGTATTAAAGGTAAAGGTAAAGGTATCCCCTGTGCAAGCACCGAGTCATGTCTGACCCTTGGGGTGACGCCCTCTAGCGTTTTCATGGCAGACTCAATATGGGGTGGTTTGCCAGTGCCTTCCCCAGTCATTACCCTTTACCCCCCAGCAAGCTGGGTACTCACTTTACCAACCTCGGAAGGATGGAAGGCTGAGTCAACCTTGAGCCGGCTGTTGGGATCAAACTCCCAACCTCATGGACAGACAGCTTCAGACAGCATTTCTGCTGCCTTTTGTTTTAGTACGCTGAATAAATATTCCTTTTGGATTTCACTGCAACTGTGGTCTAGAGGAAGTGATTGTTCCAGCGACTTTACTGGGGTGCCTTCTGCCTGGTTCATGACACTAATCTACATGTCCAGGTACTTCCTGGAGGTTTGACACCTGGCTGGTGTCCACGTTTCCTGTTTGGGAGCAGGCAGTTCATTCTGGCCTCTATAGATGGAATGCCCTCTGTCCATTCCTGCCAGAAATTAATATTATTATTATTTAATTTTTAGACCGCCCTTCTCCCAATAGGTCTCAGGGCGGTTTACAACATAAATAGTTAAAACACAATAAAATCCCCATAAAAACCCCAATTAAAAGTTACCTATAACATATCACATAATATATAGCGGCGGTGGTCACAATTCTGATCTTAGTTCAGCCTGGTGGAGAGAATAATGTTCAGAAGAGGGTGGCACCAATACAATACATCTAACCATGATCTCGGTGTTAGAGATCTCAATATTGGAGGGGATCCTCTGATGGATTAGTGGGAGAGCTGCCCTGGCCTCAACCATATGCCTGGCGGAAGAGCTCCGTCTTATAGGCCCTGCGGAAAGCTGGTAGATCCTGCAGGGCCCTTAGCTCTTCTGGGAGCTCAGTCCACCAGGTTGGGGCCAGGACTGAAAAGGCCCTGGCCCGGGTCGAGGCCAGGCGCACATCCCGTGGGCCCGGGACAACCAGTAAATTCATACCCGCAGAGCGGAGTGCCCTGCGGGGGGCATAAGCAACCAAGCGGTCCCGCAGGTAGACGGGACCCAGGCCGCGTATAGCCTTAAAGGTCAATACCAATACCTTGAATCTGATTCGGAAACAGACTGGTAACCAGTGCAGATGACGAAGCACCGGCTGAATGTGGGCCCTCAAAGGTGTTCTAGTGAGGACCCTGGCAGCCGCATTTTGGACCAGCTGTAACTTCCGAGTCAAAGACAAGGGAAGGCCCACGTAGAGCGAGTTACAGAAGTCTAATCTGGAAGTGACCGTTGCATGGATCACTGTGGCCAGGTGTTCCGAGGACAGGTAGGGCGCTAGTAGCCGGGCTTGGCGAAGATGGAAAAATGCCGTCCGAGCTACATTGGTGACCTGAGCCCTCCATAGAGAGGGAGGCATCAAATGTCACTCCCAAATTCCTGGCAACTGGTGCAGGTGTTAATTGCACCCCGTTCAGGCATGGGAGGCACGCTTCCTGGTCCTGCCCTCTTCTGCCCAGCCACAGGACCTCAGTCTTGGAGGGGTTGAGTTTCAGGTGACTCTGCCTGAGCCATCCAGCTACCGCTTCCAAAAAGCTGGCAAATGTATCCGGGGTGGAGTCCGGCCGGCCGTCCATTAGGAAGTAGAGCTGGGTGTCATCCGCATATTGGTGGCAACCCAGCCCATAGCCCCAGACCAGCTGGGCTAGAGGGCGCATATAGATGTTAAAAAGTGTGGGAGAGAGTATCGCCCCCTGCGGAACCCCACAAGGGAGCTCACAAGGGCTCGACATACTCTCCCCCATCGCAACCCTCTGCGTCCGGTTCTGGAGGAAGGAGACCAGCCATTGAAGCGCAGTCCCCCTTATTCCAGCTCCGGCGAGGCGGTGTACCAATAACTCGTGGTCGTCCACATCAAATGCGGCCGACAGGTCTAGAAGCACGAGAATGGCGGAGCCGCCCCGATCCAGCTGGCGCCGGATATCATCCATGAGGGCGACCAGCACAGTCTCCACCCCGTGGCCAGGGCGGAAGCCAGACTGGTATGGGTCGAGGGCCGAAGTTTCATCCAAGAAACCTAGGAGTTGGTCCGCTGCGGCCCGCTCTATCACCTTACCCAAAAACGCCAAATGCGAAACTGGGCGGTAACTGGCGGGGTTACGCGGGTCCAATTATGGCTTTTTCAGTAAGGGGCGTACCACTGCTTCCTTGAGCCCCTTGGGAAACTCTCCAGATGTTAAGGAGAGGTTGACAATCTCCCTCAAGGGGCCTCCTATCCTCTGGTTGCCCGATTTGAGCAACCAGGACGGGCAGGGATCCAAGGGGCATATGTTGGGATATTGAGGAAGGCCATGTGTGGTTGTGATAGCTATAAACTCCCCCTTAAGATGGGAAGAGGTCTGGCTCCTAAAACATTGGCCTGGTACAGCATGGCTTCTCTTAAGTCCCTATGAATATTTTTGGCCACTTCAACTGTAGGGCAGTTCAGCCTCGTCAGTACCTGCTGAATCAAGAGGTTTTGCCTAAGGTAGCCATGCAACTTTATGCCCATTAAAAAACGTTCCCAGTACAATCTGACCCCAGCCATGTTCAACTTTGCCACTCTTTTGTTTCCTGTGCTTTGTGGGGCAAAAGACACAGAGGTGGAAGCTTCTATACCCTGTTATGGCTCTGTTCTTCCTTGCTGAGTTATACATTGACAACATTCTTCGGGTGGATTCAGCCCGCAGCCCAAGCAAACCAGCTCTGCTCCAGATGCTCTGAAACACATCTTTGGTGTACGGTGCAGAACTCAAGCGCTGCTCAGACCCTGCCCTGCCTGCTCACCGGACACCTCTCTTTCCTGGAAAGACGGGGTCTCGCCACCCTTCTTGCCCTGCAGCTAAAGCATTTCCATCGGGACAAGCAAAGGCAGCTGGCCCTTGGCAGATGGATTTCATTGCTGGAGCGATTGGAGGTAAAAATAAATAAATAACCCGGCCAGGGTCCTGATGAAAAGGGACAGCTGTGTGTTTCTTTGCGATTGACTTTCAGGCCGATGCCAATGCCAGAAATGGTCAGGCTGGAGCGGAGAGGGCCTCTGACGTGCAAAAGGCACCTTTGGATGGAAAGAAATGCAGGTGTGTAGCTAGCGGAGGAGAATAGCTAGTTCTTCATAGAGCATCTGATGCTTTAAGGATATTCTGATCATGCTAAAGGCAACCAGCAGAAGAGGAAGGGTTGATCCCATACATTGTGAACCAGTAACAGCTACAGCAAAATCTTGAGTAGAAATGTACGGCCAAAGACATCCCTGGTTATGACCCCTCTCAGTTCTTTTACTCTTAGTTTGCACCTCCTTTGTTCTAAAGCAGGGGTCCCCAACCTTTTGGCACATGGGGGCTGCATTAGTGTGCCCAGTGCCTAAAGAGGGCCACATCTTAAACCAAAAGGTAACAAATTATTAGCCTACTTATTTAGATCAAAAGTAAACATTGAAAGGTAAATGAAGAAATGTTAACTTTAATGCAATCCATTTTGGAACAATATTTTACTGTGGGATCCTTTTATGTAGCTACACATGCTTATCTAGTCAGTGTGATTTTTGTGGCTGTTTCCTGTTAGCCAAGGCATTGATGTCCAAGTCAAGGTGGGTGACGGACACTCTTAAAATGTCATGTAAATGTTCATCGGTAAGCCTTGACCTACACTTCAATCGCACAATTTTCATCTTGGAAAAGATTTGTTCACAGATATATGTGGTGCCAAAGACTGTGAACATGCCTACAGCAAATTTCTTTAGGTTGATAAATATATCAGAAGGATGAGAATAGAAATCTAACAGACTATTTTCTTTGTAGATGTCTCTGAGATGATCACTGGCTTGCAAATCAATTAATTCCATATGAAAAAAGTTAGTTACAGCTTCTGGTGCTACTTCAAATGGATTCTGAAACATTCTTATTTTCTTTCCATGCTTATGGCAATCTGTGAATCTGTTCTAAAATTCCACCTGCAATAGGTTTAGTGTTTTGATGCATCTTTCAACATTGAATTGTAAATTCTCATCCTTCTCAGATTTTAGTCCATTGATTGCAGCATGAGAAGGTTGAAAAGTTAGCTTCACTAACTTGCTTTACAAAATTGTTTAGTCTTGCTTCAAAAGCTTTCAGTTCAGTATACATGTCACACACAAGCTTTCCTTTCCCCTGCAACATTAGATTCAATGTGTTCAGATGCTCTGTGATATCTGTTAAGAAATCCAAATCAAAAATCCATTCAGGGTCAGAAAGTGACCTTTTCCTTTCTCCTTAAGAAAGACATCAGTTTCATAATGAAGGCTGAAAAAACATCTGAGGACTTTGCCTCTATTAAGCCACCTGACTTCTGCATCGTACAATACATCCCCACATTCTGCATCTATCTAACATTTGGAAACTGATGATGCTCAAGGCCATGATCCCTGATGTAATTAATACTGCATATAACAATACACATCACACTTTTCCACTGAAGAATCTTACTACACAAGGCTTGCTGATAGATGATGCAGTGAAACTGCATGGGAAGTGTACTGTTTAATTTCAACACCTCTTCATTGATTTTTACAACTGCACTAGTGTTACTTCCCATCATATTTCTTGCACCATCAGTAGTGATGCTTTTCAGACCAAGATTTTCTACTGATTCACACACCTTCAAGATAATGTTTTTTTTGAAGTTGTGGTGCCTTTCAAACTCTGCGATATATACAACTCTTCTGTAATTCTGTAAATACAAACTTGATTTCATTCTAGCATAAGCTTCTGTGGATGGCATGTCAATTGAGGTCTATGCCACTTTCCCCATGGCTTACCAACTTCAAGGTGGGGCCTGGAGATTTCCTGGAATTACAGCTGATCTCCAGATCATAGAGAACTGTTCCCTGGAGAATATGGCTGGTTTGGAGAGGCGGACTCCATAACATTAGACCGTACTGAGAGAGCACCTCTCCTCAAACCCTGCCCTTCCCAGGCTCCACGCCCAAATCTCTGGGAATTCCCCAGTTGGACTCTGCCAACTGTGCTTTCTCCCTAATAGTAGTGAAAAATACCTTACAGCTCCATTCTTCCCTATCCAGAGAGCCAGTTTGGTGTAGCAAAGAGCCAGCTTGGTGTAGTGGTTAGGAGTGCCAACTTCTAATCTGGCAAGCCAGGTTTGATTCCCGGCTCCTCCAATTGCAGACAGCTGAGTGACCTTGGGCTTGCCACAGCACTGATAAAAGCTGTTCTGACCAGGCAGTAATATAAAGGCTCTCTCAGCCTCACCTCCCTCACAGGGTGTCTGTTGTGGGGAGAGGAAGGGAAGGTGATTGTAAGTTGCTTTGAGACTCTTTCTGGTAGTTAAAAGCGGCATATAAGAACCAACTCTTCTTCTTCTTACTTGGAGGTAGGTTAGGTAGACAGCGACTAGCCCAAAGCTTCCATGGTAGAGCAAGAGTTCAAACCTGGTTCTCCCAGATCCTCGTTCCTATGCTCTAAACACCACACCATACTGGCTGCCTATATATGCATGGAGATATGGGCAACAGTTTTGAACAGTGTGGTCAAAGGCCTCTGAAATCCAGAAGGTGAGATGTAATTCTGTTAAATAATGTTAACTCCCAAAATTCATTTTAATTTCATTAAATGTATATGTGTATGTGTATGTATCACTTTCCTCCCCAATCAGGGACCCAAAGCACCTTTCCACATCACTACTCCCCTTAATCTTATAGAATCATAGAATCATAGAATCATAGAGTTGGAAGGGGCCATACAGGCCATCTAGTCCAACCCCCTGCTCAACGCATAACAATCTTATGAGGTTAGGTTCAGGTGTGTAGCAGCGTTGGACTGAAGCAACAGGACAGTGTTTGAGCCCAGTGGCACCTACATGGCTAACCAAGGTGATGAAGGTTAATTCTGAGAATAAGCTTTCGTGGGCATGTATCTGGTGAAGTGTGCCTGCACACGGAAGCTTATACTCAGAATTAAACTTTGTTGGTCTTATAAGTGCGACTGGATGCAAACCTTGTGAGGGTGAATTAGGATGAGATACTGTGATGGGCCAAAGGTCAACTGGCAGGTCTCCATGGTTGAGCAAAGGATTTCTAACTGGTCATCCAGGGTCCAAGTCCGACACTCTAGTTCAGCCTTTCTCAACTTTTTTACCACTGAGAAACCAATGAAACATTCTTCAGGCTTCGAGAAACCCCAGAAGTAGCACAGTCGTGCAGAATATGGTTGGGAAGCAGAGCTGTGGACACGTTCACCTGGACCCTTTCCCCTTCCCACCCCCTCCAGGCCCATCATTGGCCATTTGGGGAAGGGGAGGGCGTGGGTTGATATGAACATATATGATCATATCACCCAATAAATGTTTAACAGATTTAAACATATATTAAAAATTATCTCCCACCTATTCAGGAACCCCTTCCAGAGCTGTCAAGAAACACCAGGGGTTCACAAAACCTTGGTTGAGAAAGCTTGCCCTAGCTACACACCTTATATTTGAATTATACCTTATGCATAATCACATCTAAGCTTACCTCTTACCTATGCATTTCTAGGCCCTTTGGTCCTGCTGTTACATCTACTTGCCCCAGGTAACTTCATATATAAGTGTCTGTCTAATGAAGACTTATTACATGCGTTTGAGGAAGTAGCTCGTAGTCCTTGAAAACTGAAGCTAGAATTCTAAAAAAATTGTTAACCTTTAAGGTGTCACAAGACTCCTGTTTATTTTTTCCTCCAGTGTTATGAACACTGTTGAATCTTGCCTGTACTTGTCGTGGGGAGTTGGTAGATATATTGGAATTTTACGATTATTTTTGCAAAGTAAGGTGAGTAATGCTAGGTGGAAGTCTTAATTGAACAGGTATATCTGAATCTATGGGTAAGCAGCTTGGAAGGAAAGGCATTTCTGGCATGGCCAGAAGAACCAGTGCTCATGACAAAGGGAACCCTAATGTGTCTTTAATGTGTTTTCATTAATGTAGCTATTAGTGGCTCAATGGCTGCATGACCTTCAGGGGCTGGGTGATTCCCCCCCCCCCCGCCCCAAAGGGAGGATGCAGGTGTGTTTGTGGAAACAGAGCTCCACTTTTTAGATATTGAAAGAAGAAGAGAAGGAATCCCAAAGTGTCTTACAAGCAGCTTTCCCTTCCTCTTCCCACAACAGGCATCCTGTGAGTTAGGTGCAGCCGAGAGAGCTCTAAGAGAACTTCTCTGCAAGAACAGCTCTAAGAGAGCTGGGACTGGCCCAAGGTCACCCAGCTGGCTGCATGTGGAGGACGGGGGAATCAAACCCAGTTATCCAGATTCTCCTCTTAACCACTACACTAAGCCAGCTCTCTGGAAGGTGGGTTCTAAGGCATTAGGCCCCATTGAAGTCCCTCCCCTCCTCAGCCCTCCCAAATCTATGAGTATTTCCCAACACAGAGCTGGAAGCCCTAAGGGGACAGAGGCAGAACTCTAATGCTTCTGCAGAAGCGAGCAGCCTCCTTGGTGTTTTCAGATTTCTTCACAGGTTCGTGTGTCTATGAGGAATTTAATTCTTTTAAAGTTACATGGATGATGTTCTGGCATAACTCATTTTGCATTGTGGCCTCGATACGTGGATTAACTCTCCGGGTTTTACACTGCCTCGCCGTGCCCATTCAAAGCACACGAGACGGGTGAAGCTTGCCTTGTCTTGCCTAAGTGGAGCTGATAGCTGGCCCTGATATAAATAATTTGGAGGGAGGCCAGGCTCGGCTCCAGTTACACGAAGGATCTCGCAAGGCAGAAGTGTTCAGTGACTATGAAGGTTTGAAGAAATAGGCATGTTGTCATCTTTACTAGAGAGGGTTCAGGGGGCGTAATATAGGGTTGCGGGGGCTGCTGCAGATTCAAATGCATCAGTTGCAGCTCTTCCGGGACTTGCTGTTGGCTAATTGGCATAACTTGTTCCCCTCCCCCCTCCCACACACACACACGCCTGCCAATGAGCCATTAAGCATTGTGGGTCGATTGACACTCACGGGAGAATAACGCTGTGCAGCACTCCTGGGGCTGAACTTCCTGGAATATAATGGAGCGACGACGTATGAATAAATTCCACCCTGCCTCCCCATCCAGCTAAAAGTGCTCCACGTGTGTTTATCTATTTACATTATTTACGGTCTTACTGAGTCTCAAAACGGATTAACTTAATGCAAGTTGTATCTAACAAGCAAGGTAACAGAATCAACGTTATCCGAAAGGGATCCCACAAAGGGAATCATGGGGCATTTAAATACGTCAAAATAAGGGAAACGAATTGAAACCTATGTAGGGTAGAACACAATTTTTAAAATACTGTACTGATATTTATTTAAGTTCAAAGCCCAAGGCTTATAGATTCAAGTGGGTAGCCATGTTGGTCTGCAGTAGCACAACAAAGTTTGAGTCCAATGGTACCTTTAAGACCAAAAAAGATTTATTCAAGTATGAGCTTTGAAGAAGAAGAAGAGTTGGTTCTTATATGCCGCTTTTCCCTACCCGAAGGAGGCTCAAAGTGGCTTACAGTCACCTTCCCTTTCCTCTCCCCACAACAGCCACCTTGTGGGGTGGGTGAGGCTGAGAGAGCCCTGATATCACTGCTCGGTCAGAACAGTTTTATCAGTGCTGTGGCGAGCCCAAGGTCACCCAGCTGGTTTCATGTGGGGGAGCGCAGAATCGAACCCAGCATGCTAGATTAGAAGTCCGCACTCCTAACCATTACACCAAACTGGCTCTTTCATGGGCAGGCACACTTCCTCAGACAAAGGTTTATAGCATAGCCTCAATATAATCAATGCATACATGCATAATAACACCACTACTGACCAGACATGTTTCAGCATTACTTCCTTTATCAGTGGTCAGGCATCAAATAAAACCAGCATATATAAAATATAATACATACAAGAATTGTTATATAAAGTTAGCTCCTTTACATAAAATGATATGATATGAAATTATATGCTCAGGATACTATGGACCTTAGTCAATTCTGTGGAGCAGAAGGCCAAATAAAACTATTTGAGGCTTCTAATGCTTTAAAAGAGCCTCTTGTGGTGCAGGGTGGTAAGGCAGCCGACATGCTGTCTGAAGCTCTGACCATGAGGCGGGGAGTTTGATCCCAGTAGCTGGCTCAAGGTTGACTCAGCCTTCCATCCTTCCGAGGTTGGTAAAATGAGTATCCAGCTTGCTGGGGAGTAAAAGGGTAATGACTGGGGAAGGGAATGGCAAACCACCCTGTACTGAGTCTGCCAAGAAAACACTAGAGGGCGTCACCCCAAGGGTCAGACATGACTCGGTGCTTGCCCTGGTCAAGATAAGCACTTTCAGTGTCTAGTGTTTTGTAGGAGCCAAAGGATCCTCCTTCATCCAAAGGATGCTGCTGAAGTTAAATATACAGCAAGAAGCTGGGCAACTGCAAGATCTTTTTTACCAGCGCTTATGGGGTCCTTTCCCCAGGTAGAAACCCTTTTAAATAAAGATGGCAATTTAACCTAGAAGTTGATCAAAAGGATTTTTATTGAAAGCAAGCTAAAAAGGTCCCTGACAGCAGGCACATACAGGACATACATGTAGATGAACACAAGTAGGTTACATTTGGGTTAAAGAAAGTTAGTTACCATCCTATGAGTTTTCCCTATGAGTCAGCAGCCCGCCTGCAAACTGGCTTCTGTGCAAGGAAGAACCAAACACAAGAACAGAAATGGCTTGTCTCTGCTTCTTTTTATAGCAGATTTTGTAGCTTGGAAGCTAGAGGCAGGGACCGGAGTTCTTGAGACAATGTCTGGCAGGATTCATTGAGCAATGTCAAAGAAACAGGCGGTTCATTCATGGGCGAACCGGGCTTTGATAAAGAAACCCCAATGGCCTTATTGGGGAATCTCCGGAGCTGACATCAGAGAGAAAGGAGGAGCATGGGAAAAAAGAAACCAATGCAAGGAAATAGAATTAACCTAAGCATTTGTAATGATGCCCAGGGCATCATCCTGTTTTGAGCGATTTCATCCAATTGCTTTTGAGCCTCTCTTGAATGGGCTCGGCTAACGTAGAAGAGGAAGCCAGGTAGAGGCATTAGTAATGCAAATGAATGTTCTGGCAAGATAGGTTTCCTATTTGCGTTACAAATCTGTGGAAGGCTTGGAGCCTGCAGTTGGGAACACCCTGCCCGGAAGGTCCAACCAGCTCTTCTGCTGTAGTTTTCCTAGATCAGTTTCCCAGCCACCCTGCAGCGGCTATGATGAGGGCTGCCAACAAACTCTGTGAAAAATGTCCTCTCCTTTCAACAGAGGAATAATGGGATGTTATTTATTTGTGGATGTTAGTTACCGTCTTGCCACGACAAGCTTTAGCTGCCTTGCAGGGATATTGAGCAGATGGTAGTGCAGTAGCAGCTTGGGTTGCCAGCCTCGAGGGGTGCCCAAACTGTGGCTTTCCAGATGTCCATGGACTACAATTCCCATGAGCCTCTGCCAGCATGCAGCTGGCAGAAGCTCATAGGAATTGTAGTGCATGGACATCTGGAGAGTCACAGTTTGAGCACCCCTGGAGAGTCAAGGAATACTACCAGGCAATTTGCAAAGAGCGAATGCAGAAACACAGAAAACCAACAGTGGGGCTCCATGCAGTTCATTAATGCAATCTTCTTCATTCCTTGTTGTGTCCAACTGAAAGAGTGGGCAAGTCTTTCAGTTGGACACTACAAAGAATCAAGAAGATTACATTAATGAACTGTAAGTAGCCACACTGTTGGGTTTTTGTGTCTCTGCATAGACTTTAGGTCAGGGGTGGCCAAACTGTGGCTCTCCAAAGGTCCATGGACTTCAGTTCCCATGAGCCAAGCTGGCAGGGGATCATGGGAAGTGGACCTCTGGAGCGCCACAGTTCGGCCACCCCTGTGTCTAGGCAGAACCTGGAGTTCCCCTGGAATTATAGCTGCCCTCCAGGCCACAGAGATCAGTTTCCTTGGAGGAAATGGCAGCTTCAGAGGGTGGTTGTTATGGAGCGACATACATGCCAAGCTCCTTATCTTCTGTCAAACACCACCCTTTCCAGGGACCATCCCCAAATCTCCAGGGATTTCCAAGCTGGAGTTGGCACCCTTAACACCAGGGTTGCCATCCACCAGGTGGGGCCTGCAGATAGAATCATAGAATCATAGAGTTGGAAGGGGCCATACAGGCCATCTAGTTCAACCCCCTGCTCAACGCAGGATCAGGCCAAATCCAAAGATATGGAGTTACAACTGATCTCTCCACCGTAAAGGCCAGTTCACCCAGAGAAAACAGCCACTTTGTGAACCAGCTTGGCGTAGTGGTTAAGAGTTGCGATCTCTAATCTGGAGAACCAGGTTTGATCCCCCACTCTTCCACATGCAGCCAGCTGGGTGTCCTGCTCCCATCACAGTTCTCTCTTGAGCTCTCTCAGCCCCACCTACCTTGCAGGGTGTTTGTTGTGGGAAGAAGAAGGGTAGATGATTGTAAGCCACTTTGAGACTCCTTCGGGTAGCAAAGAGCAGATTAAAAAAAACAAAAACAACAGATCTTCTTCTTGACTCTATGACAGGAGTGACCAAACTGTAGCTCTCCAAGTATCTCTTTGACATTATATCCCATTGAAGTCCCTCCGCGCCCCTCCCCTCCCCAAACCTTGCCCTCCCAGTGCTCCAGCCCCCAAATCTTCAGGAATTTCCCAATGACGAGTTGGCAACCCTGGCCAGCAGCCCAGCAGTTTTCTGGAGAGGGGACAGAGCAACATTCCTGACTCCAGTGCGTTGGCTCTGCAAACCTCTTTGCAGTGTGAGTCACTTAGGATCCAACCCTGTGTCTTTTGAGACGCCTGTTCTGCTTGGTTGGTTTTGATTTTCGGAAAAACAAAATGCACCCCACCTTGTCCGCGTCAAAACGCTCTGATCTTGTGTGTTTTTCAGTTGTGCAAATATGTTGCCAGTCCAACAGGTTTGCATTAAACAATAAAAAATAAGTAACTGTGATAACAAAAGAACGATTGTGAAATAAACGATCTCTTGGGAACCTTGGAATGTACTCTGGATATCTCCCCCCCCCCCGAGAGAAAAACCTCGTGTTGAGAAGAAAATATCAAAGTTACCGCTGCTGCCTGCATTTGCTGAAACACGATAGCTCTCGATATCCTCTCCGTGGAACATCATGATTATTTTTTTGATATTAAAAGTGGATTTTTTTTGTTTTTAACAATGGCCTTTGCACGTTCTCGTTTTGCAATTCGTTTTTGCTTTCTGACACCCCCCCCCCCGCCTGATTTTGTGTTAGGCCATTCCCCACAGATGGCCCCAGACAGACAGAGAGAAGAAGGGAATGCACGAAGTATTTAATTTCTCCTTGCATAATTGCCCCAGCCTCCCAAGGATCAAATTAGGGGAAGGAGCATCCCGGACAAAAGATGGTGAGCCCCAGTGCTTCTCAAGTACTAGGATGATCATTCTCCCCCACCCCACCCACCCACCCTGGTTTCCATCTGTTGATCGGTTGAGCATTGGCAAGCAAGGACTAAAGTTCGCTGGAGGTCTCCCATCATAAACAACTAAATGAGGAACCTAAGGCATGCCCAACCAGAGTGATTTGCAGGCAATGATGTTTCAAGCGCTAGATATGGCACCCCCCCCATCACATCCAGGACCACAATTATTTTCTAGCTGGAAATGATGCAGATCCTACAGATGGACATCCACCCACCCATTTATGTCTCTAACAGCCTTTCTTGAATGGTTTAAATCAAATTTACTCCTGTTCTCTTCCTCTTTTCTGTGGGAGAGCACATCAGAGTCTGTCACTTGAATCCCTGCTCACTCTGAGCCAGCTTGGTGTAGTGGTTAGGAGTATGGACTTCTAATCTGGCGAGCCGGGTTTGATTCCCCGCTCCTCCTCCCCATGCAGCCAGCTGGGTGACCTTGGGCTTGCCACAGCACTGAGAAAGCTGTTCTGACCGAGCAGGAATATCAGGGCTCTCTCAGCCTCACCCACCTCACAGGGAGTCTGTTGTGGGGAGAGGAAACGAAAGGTGATTGTAAGTTGCTTAGAGACTCTTTTGGGTAGAGAAAAGCGGCACATAAGAACCAACTCTTCTTCTTCTTCTCCCTTAGTATATCAACATTTCAGGACATAAGGATTTTGCCTGAAAGCTGACCTGGCAAGTTCGTCAGGGGCTGCCCAAATCAGAGAGGACGCTCTCACGCTCCATAAATAGACTTGTGAAATCAGCAGCCTCGGCCAGCAGTGCCTTGTTGTGCTAGTTTGCAAGGAGAACCATGCAAGTGCAGCTCTGAATCACACGGTGCAGAAGACAGGCCGTTTAAGAAAGGCACCATTCAGGCATGTGATTCGTGGCTGCTACAGATGGTTCAACAGTGAATGGCCAAGAGCCCATGAAAAGCTCAGAGCATGGCTCCAAGCTTCCTTTGAGCCATCAAGCAGGTTGAAAGGCAAACACCAAGTTGGCGATGATGTAAATAGGGACTGAAAATAGAATGGCCAGTTCTGTACTGCCTCTGTGTACAATTCCCCATCTCCCCAAAAGGATATTCAGTACTGGGGAAAACATGCAGAAGAGAGCGATCAAGATGAGGAGAGGATGAAGAATCTGGGACTTCTCAGTTAAGATTGGTTTGGGGGGTGGACATAATAGAGGCGTATAAAATTATGCATGGGGTAGAGAAAGTGGCTAGTGGTACTAGAATTTATCTGTATATAGCCATAGGCCTTTACAAAATATGACACAAGTGTATAAACAATAAAAGAGATAAAAACAAAATTTTTTTTGTATAAAAACAAAATTTAAAACCACAGAACTATGAAACGGCATGCGAAAATACAGAGATGCAAGAGTAAGGTGACCAGATTGTCCCACACCTCCAGGAATTTTCCAACCTGGACCAGAGACCCCTAAAGTATATAAGCCACTATTTCATTATGGGAATGTACGATTTACAGTCAAAGACTTTGTTTTCTTCTAATGTTCTTTCCAAGGTATATAGTAGTTCCAGATCTAACATGCTGTCAGGGTCTTCGATGTGATCAGGGATCCCTTCCATTGATCCATCCAGTAACTCCAAACTGGGCTGCTTTCTGCATTCATCTCAGCAGGGCATCTCAGGGGAATGTTGGAGCATTAAAACTGGAACTTGAGTGGCATTTGTTAGGGAGTAGGTTCCACCGAGCACTGCAGGACTTGGTCCTGAGTAAACGCGCTCAGAAGCGGACTGTAAATGTACTTCCTTGTTAGCAGAAGAGAAAGGTCATTCATTCAGGTTGTGGCTGTTTGTTTTCCTTCCCTGATTGTGGCAGCAGCTTCAAGCTGCCATCTCCGGAGACTATTTTGGGCCTTGGCAAACCTTATTGCTTGCTATATTCGGGGCATGGAAATCCCTGGCGAATATGAAATGACCTGTCTTTACTGTCACGCTCGCTGCATCCAAGAAAGGTCAACCAGTGTATTCCGTGGACAAGGCTAATTTGTTGTATACCCATTCATTTTGCGTCATTTCAACAATCTCTAGTTGGGATAGGGTTCTATGTCCATGAAGGGCTCTACCTAAAGTCAATAGTGCCAACTAAGAGGGATTTGTTCCCTACACCAGGGGTAGTCAACCTGTGGTCCTCCAGATGTTCATGGACTACAATTCCCATGAGCCCCCTGCCAGCAAACGCTGGCAGGGGGCTCATGGGAATTGTAGTCCATGAACATCTGGAGGACCACAGGTTGACTACCCCTGCGCTACACCATTACGTCATGCCAGAACTCTCTTTAATCTGCTCGTTCCATTCTTGGATGTCTCTGCTTTTGTTCAGTTCTGGCACCCTCTTTTTCAGCATACTTTGGGTGAGCAAAGTATGGGGAAATACAGTGCTTCAAGGGTCACAGTTGGAATCCGTACATTTAGCACATCTATATTGAGTGGAGACAGATGGAGCTAGCAACAAGTGTCTTTTAATTACTTTTCACAACTGAGAAAACGCCTGCCATTAATCACTAACTGTAACATTTTTATTCCCCTTATGGTTTTGTGAATCACAATTGTACCCAAAGGACTGATCTATTATTCTAGCAAGGAATTATCGTGCTGCATATTAGTGGATGTTGTGATGCTGTTTACTAATTTGCTTCTAATATATTCTCTCCTCTTATCTGTACTGTTATAGTCTCTTTTCCATTGTCTGAGGAACTGTGCATGCACATGAAAGCTCATGCCATGAATTAACCTTTGTTGGTCTTAAAGGTGCTTTTGGACTCAAATTTTATATAGTATACCTCTAATGCATGCTATGGGGAAGGCACTGGCAAACCACCCTGTATTAAATCTGCCATGAAAATGCTAGAGGGTGTCACCCCAAGGGTCAGACATGACCCGGTGCTTGCACTGGGGATACCTTTACCTTTACCTAATGCATGCTAAGAACGTAACCCTGACTTGAAGGTCTTCTTTAAACGTCCCTCTTGCTTGTTTTATTTATTTACTGGGGTATTTATACCCAGCTTTTCTCCCCCTGAATGGGAACTCCTTTCTCCTCTCCTCCTTCTTCCTAAGTCATGCAAATTGGATTGACAGCCAGTGCCTGGAAACCAGCAAGGGACCAATGCGGTTTACACTGGGACGATGTCATCTAGCGATTTGGATGTGATGCCTTTAGCCTTCTATTTCGAGTGATTTATTACAGAGCTTCTTAAATATGTTCTCTTGCTGATCATTTGAGGCGAACTCTACCACCTCATTAAAAAAATCATATGGTAGGGAGGATATTTTGGGTTTGAAGTCTTGAGAGCGGAGTAGCTGTGTTGGGTGTTGGCAACCCTAGGCCCAGACAACAAAGTCCTGCTCACTATTACTCACCCACTGTAGCCATGATGAACAGAAACTGACCTTCTGCACATAGCTGGTTCCACATTTTGTTTATTTATTTCGCATATTTATATGTCACTTTTCTCCTGGATGACTGAATACAAAGTGGCTTAGAAACTTGAAAATAGAGCACAGAAGTCTCTCAAAATACTGCATCATAACACCCTTTACTCACACGGCCCTGTTATTCCCAAACTCAAAACTGGGGCAGGAGCAGGAATTGAGCATATGAAAAAGACCACAAAGAACATCACCTCTGAAGTACAGGTTAATGTACATTGCAAATGAAATTGGGCTTCGGTGGAATGACTGCATTGATGGCTGGATAACAAGCAGGATGCAGAAATCTGGAGATGGGAGAGCTAAACCACATCTGATGCTTGTATTCTCCTGTGCTGTAATTACCCTTGGCTTCTTTAATCATCCTGAATTACACTGTAGCAATATTCTGCTTTATGACTTTACATTTGAAGGTGTTCACAGAAGCACTCGTTCACCTTTCCTAGCCTCTGCATAAACTATTAGAAAATATGTTGCATTTTCCTAACATCTTTGAAGTCATGTTTTATTTCATTTCATTTAGAAAATGTCTGTGTTGCCTCTCCAGGGTACCTGGCTGAGTATCAGCTTGATTAATTTGTTTTCACCACCTCGATCTGCAACATACCTGCAAAACTGTGTGTTTATGACTATTCGTTTGTATATTTTTGGATTCTTTTTTTGGTTCATTCATTTTTCCCCCCCTCACAGATATTACATATTTAAATCTTTTAATTTGCTCAGTAGCAAAGACATTCTTAGCAGACAAAATGCAGCATTATTAATTATCATTGTTGCAGTTGTTTCACGCTCCCAACTTCTCCAAGTTGTGAGAAGTTACAGAGAACTCATCTAGGGTGGTTCCTTTAGGAAAAGAGCATATTGCCATTTTTATTTCACTTTCTATATTCTTTATGGATGTAGGCTTGCATCAAACCAGTTTTTCTGCTGCTTGAAAGGGGAACAAGAGTCTCCTTTGGCCACCCCAAAATGCTGTCCTCTACCTGGGAATTCTTGGGGGTGGGGTAATGATCCGCAACAGTGTGCAATGTCACTTCCGTTCACATAACAGGAAGTGATGTCATACACTTAATTGTTTAAATTGTTATATGTTTAAATTGTTATATGATGTATTATTGTTAACCGCCGAGAGCCCGCTTTCTGGGAGCAGCGGTATACAAATCCAACAAACAAACAATCAAACATAGCAGGGGGTTGGACTAGATGGCCTGTATGGCCCCTTCCAACTCTATGATTCTATAGCAGTGACACTCTAGCTATATATATACATACATACATACATACACACACACACACACACACACACACACACACACACACACACACACACACACAATAGCTATATTCAAAACTGTCCTGTCCAGTGAGAGCCCGACTGCCTTGGACTGTGAATCCCTCAGCTCGTCCCCACCATCAGGAATTCCATGGGCGTTTGCTCCAGACAGCGTTGGGCATTGCACTGTGAGTAGCTGCACTGCCCAGCCTCAGGTCTGCAGCATTAGGGCCTGGACTGCCTGCAACTGGCGTGTGCACTGCCAAGCTGTCCTCTGGCCGCTGGGGGAGGGGTTGTTGGGCGCGGGCTGGTCAGAGCATGCAACTCTCAGTACCCGTGTGAGCTTGACGGGGCCCTGTGTGCCCCCATCAAGTATGGCACCCTAAAGATGTCATTGACCACAGACTATAACTGTAACTGGGGACCCTGTAACTGGGGACCATGGGACCTTCCTGGACAAAAGCCCTGCTGGATTGGTCCATAGTAAAGAGGAGAATTAGTTGAGCTTGGATGGAAAAACCTGCCTGGATCCAATCCATAATAAGGAGGACACCAGTGAAGGCCCACTGACATTCCAATGGGGCAGCAGATTCAGAGAACCCACATTGGACTTTGAGGGAATGAAAGAGAGTGAGAGAGATTCTGTGCCCCAACGTGTTCACACAAACATCCGTCTCTGTCTTTGCATCTTAAAAACTACTCTTCTTGACTCATTACTGCCCCCTCCCTGAGGAGCTGTCCTCTCCAAGCTCTGATGGATTCTTCAACAGAGGACATATAATTGGTTACTAAGTCTGCCCCCCCCCCCAAGCCCAATTCAATACTGTGATGGTGCTAAATGTAATAGAACATGATAGTGATGCGGCTTGCATCCATTTATGGGTGGAACAAATCCACCCTCATTATACTAGTACAGAACTTGACATCCTGAGATTTGCATGGGGATGCAAAGTGGTTTACAACTTCCTCCCTTCCTCCAGTTTATCCTTACAACAACGACCCTGTGAGGTAGGCAAGGCTGAGAGTGTATAACTTGCCCAAGGCCAGTTTCCCAGGCAGAGATTTGCACCAGGATGTCCCATCTCCTAGTTCAACTCTAGAACAGGTGGGATGATTGATGAGCTAACGTTTTCTGCTTAACAGAATTTGTTCTGACCTTTGTGAGATTTGGATGGGAGATAATTATACTTTTCAAAACCTCTGTTTCAGGTGGAGTTAGTGCTGCCGTAGGATATCCACTGGACACTGTAAAGGTAGTTAAAATTGTATTTTTCTAAATACTGCTGAAACAATAGCATTCCTATAGTAATTAGAATGAGTTAAACTGGGGAGACCCCTTTCTCTCTCCTCACAAGAACAGAAGCTAGAATGGGAGGTCATGGAGCAGAAGCAAATGAAAGGTTGTGGTTATGAAGCCATTAATAGAATACCTCTGCCAGAAATCTCCATGACTGTGGGGTAAACAGTTGGACAGGATTCCCAAACTTTCCTACCACTGTGTGCCTGCCCTGTTTTTTTCTCATTTCCCAGTTTCTGAGGGCCATAATTGGCTAATTTGTGCACAAGGCAAGAATTGTCTGTCCTTCAAAGCAGCCATTTTCTCCAGGGAAACTAATCTCTCACCTGGACATCAGCTATAAAACCAGGGCTCCCCAAGTCCCACCTGGGGACTGGTATGCCTAAATGCATAAATAACAAGAGTAATAACAATATAACATTTATTTTAGTGATGAGATGCTTTCTTTGCTCCTCAGCTTTGTGTGCCCTTGATACAGCCCTGGCTTTTAATGGCATACAATTTCTCATATTTGGCCGAATTATAGAACACCCCCCCTGACAGGTTGATTCATTGATAAGGGGAGGAACAGGCCACACATACAAACTGAAGATGTGGGCACTTTGCATGTATACAAGTGAAAAGAGTAACACGTCTTTGCCTCACTCTGTCAAGGCAGACAAACAAAATACAGAGTTCCAACTATATAGAACTTGCTTTGTTTTGAAAACATGGCACAGCCATTTTTTAAAACATGAGCTTTACAAAAGCAAAACTTGTAAAACTGACATGAGAAAAAATTAATACCCAGACCTTGGTTAGAACTCATAAACGTCTGTCTTACTGATTGAGCTATATAGCCTAGGTTGGATTCTGGAGCAGATAAACAGTATATAAAGGTTTCTCTGATGGGTTAAAAACAAACAGCAATGCAGTGCTTTGCTAGAACTTGACTGTATCAAGGTCTTTTCATTTTTAAAATAGAAATTGATAGGATAGGATGGGAGATGAAAGGGGAGGAAACGCCCTTTGGGAGTGTTCCCTCCCCCACTGTTTGATGCACATGTCAGGAGGAAGAAGAGTGGGAACAGCTGGAGGAGATCCACAAGAAAGACTTGTCTATAGTTCTGACATTGACACTGAACCCCAGTTTTTGCAAAACTTAAGGGGGCTTATAAAAATTTAAATGCTGAGGCAGTACTGGAGCTTAGGCAAAATGAAACCGGGAAAACCAATCTCTCCTTACAATTTCAAAAGGCAACCCCTGCCTAAAACTGACCTATGAGCAGATACTGCATCACAATGCTTGTGGGGGAAGGCATGGCCTCCCAAGGAGGGAAATCTGATAGTCATTCGGCTTCTGTATTTCCTGCATCTTGGGAGCCATGAAAAGAGAAAAACTAGGGCAACAGGGCTTTTAAAAGGAATGGACATAAAGCAAATGGAATATAAATTGAGCCCTGACGAGAGTTAAATCCATACAGAAGCAAAATGAAAGCTTGTCCCACCTGCAAACTGAGTTGGCATGCAGAAGAGAAAAATATACCCGAGAGGAATGCAGGCCAAAGCCAAAGGGAAACACGAGTGCATAAAATACCTTAGTCAAGCAGAGTTTAGGGATTTCAATGCATAAAGGAGATGGAGTTATTTAAGATCTTGTAGAATGCTTTGGGAGGTGGAACCTGACTGGAATCCAACTGTTGTCTTTCATAAGATGTTAACTTCAGTTTGTGCTTTCACAGGTGAGAATACAAACACAAAACAGCTATCATGGAATACGGCACTGTATCGTAGAAACTTACAGAACAGAAAAAGTATGTACTGTAAAATCCCTGTTGACTAAAGGCTAGTTCAGGGGTTCCCAACTTATGTGAGCCAGTGCGCACCTTTGGCATTTTAACAAAGTGTGGTGGGTGCAGCCTCAAAATGGCTGCTGTCAGAGGCGGAATCAGTTACAAAATGGCTGCCAGTTCACCTTCAATCACACGGTGAAAATCCTTATGCTGTGGTGGCAGCTGCTGCCAAAGCCATTAAAAAAATCTGTGCAGCCAACCAAATCTCCAGTGGCCAATCAGAAGCCTTGGTGGGCAAAAGCCCTACATGGCACCACCAACTTTCTAAAAGCATTTGGAGTGTCCCAGGAAAGGTGTCAGCAGGTTCAAAGGTGCCCACAGTGCCAAGTTGGAGACTCCTGGGCAAGTGCATAGATTTTCCTCTTTCCTGTCCTCTCTTTATCATTACCTTGAGTTTAGGGAGATATGATGGGATAGACATGTTTTCAATAAATAAATATCCATCCCTCTACCTCACACCCACAGACACAGGACTTACTATCATGTAGTCCCCCCACACCTGTCTTTGTTGGGCTACATTCTACATTTTCCAGAACCCAATTTTGCTGTCTGGGGGTGGGGGGGGGGGGGAAAGCTAGCCACTATGATGTTCTCTGTAGTGTTATCTGTATATGCTTGTCTGTTTTCTCCGAAAGCCAAATACCCATGCCGGCTCATTGACATCAGGGTGTTAACTCTCTGGTGTGAATTTGCTTTGAAGATAAGGAACTGTGTTCTGTGTGCTTTGGTATGCAAAATGTCTGATTGGGGGGAAAGGAGGATTGTCTATAGCAGTGGTTCTCAACATGGGGGTTGTAACCCCTCGAGAGGTCATTTGGCCCTTTCCCGGGGGTCACGGGACAGCTTGGCAGCGGTGGAATGGCGCTGGACTCCTCCGCGCCACCTTGGAGCTCATGGATGTCACGAAGATCACGAAGGCTGCGCGGAGGAGGCCAGCACCATAGCAAGTGCCGTGGAGAGCAGGAGCGGCAGCGGCAGCACATGTGCCTGTGTGCCTGCATGTGCTCATGCACATACACACATCTGTGCACTTGCTGCTGCCACCCCTGCTTTAGGGGTTGCGGCATTATGGTGGTTGAGAACCGCTGGTCTATACAAACACTGATTAAACTGACAAACTGTTCTGAGCAAGCCTGCTTATTATGAAGACACCTGCAGTGCTCTCTGTGGACTCCAATAAAACAAATGTTGGACTTTTCTCAATGATATGCCTGAGCTTGTTTTCTTTATTCCTGGGGTGGCATCTGGATTCATTACAATTACCTTTTTTTAATTTATTACTAAGCGCTCAAGCAAAATTGCTCTTTATAAGCCCCATTTTCTCCCAGTTTTGAGCGTTAGTCATGCATGTGACTCATCCTTCTCACTCTGTTTATAAAAGTCATTGTTCTCACTTTGTGTTTCAATAGGTGCCTGGATTCTTCAGAGGTGTCTCAATGACGATTGTCATGGCATCATTTATTTCCTCATTTTCATTTGGCGTCTACAAAAACTTCCTCTATAACATCTGCCGGTTAAGATATGGCTCTGCACACAGCAAGCCATCAAAAGTGGATGTATCTTTCGCTGGATCTGCGACTGGTGCCGTCCGGGTAGGTGTCAAGTAACTGGACGGAGGAAAGAATTTGGGTAGCAGAAGTACTTTCAGAACTATTCATTCGTGTTTATTCCAATCTCCCTCCAAAAAAGGTTCAGTCTGCTTTTTTATGAAATGTAGAAAGGAGGACTGATATCACCATTTATTTATTTATTTATTTATTTATTAAACTTCTATACCGCCATTCCCTTAGGCTCAGGGCAGTTTACAAGATAACAATTGTATAAAATCCATAGTTAAAACCATTAAAACAATTATATACAAAGTCAATGGGTACTAGCTCTTGGCCTGTTGTGAGCCTTCCCTGGGGTTGATCCTGCATTGAGCAGGGGGTTGGACTAGATGGCCTGTATGGCCCCTTCCAACTCTATGATTCTATGATCAAAGCCCACTGAGGTTTAGGGATGGCACGCTCCATGCAGGATCTGGGGAATCACCTGTAATTACGGCTCATCTCCATGCAACAGAGGTGAGTCCCCCTAGCACCCCTAGGCTGCTTTGGGGGGTGGACTCCGGGGCATTACCACCAGTCAGGTGCCCAAGTCACGCCAAGTTGGAGGGGACAATCTCTCCAACCCTCCCCTTGCCCCTTGACAGGTGGCCTGGGGGCTTTGGCTGCAGCCTACCTGTAAAGAACTCTTGCTTTAGGATGCTTTGGGCTGATCCTGCGTTGAGCAGGGGGTTGGACTAGATGGCCTGTATGGCCCCTTCCAACTCTATGATTCTGTGATCTGCTGGTAGATTCTGGAGTGCTGTGGTGGCAATAGCTCCAAGGAGTGGCCAGGCTCCTCTTTGGGCTCTGAAAAGGAGATGGTGGAGTGGTGATCATGGCGGCACCCAAAATTGGCCCAGTTGCCCACAGCCTGTCCCTGGATGGGCAGCCTGTGGCCCGCCTGGGATGGTGACACCGCTGTCATGGCTGGCTTCCTTCAGGCAGCAGCAGGGGCTCCAGGAGGCAGGCAGGACAACAGGACAACCTCTTTCAGGATGTAGCTGGGCTGTGAGGCCGGCCTCTGTCAAGTGGTGGCTGCTGCTCCATGGGGTGTCAGGCGGTGTCCATGGCTGCAGCGGGCAGGGGGCCATGAGGCCAACCTCTGTCAGGCAGCATTTGTGGCTGCAAGGGGCAGTCATTCTGTGAGAAGATCATGAAATGCTTTAAGAACAGCACATTAGTCCATGCCAAAGGCCTTCCCAAAAAGTAAAGTTGTCACAGCCCATAGTGGATGCACTAATGTGCATTTCAAAATGCTACCCTCTTAAAACACTTTCCTCCTTCCCCCCATGTTCTTTCAGCAGCTATATATGGGCATGTCAGTGTAGAATCTTTTCTTTTAAGTCTCTTATCACATGACAACTTGGAATGAATTGTTCTAGTCCTTTCCTCTTATGAACAGGGGCCCAAAGGTGGGACGATGTATTTCATGTTGAGCTCCTTTCTTCTGATAATCCTAAGATCCTAGTACTTTCAATACAACATGCCGCACTCATAAGTGCTGTAGTACACCCATACCCTGGGTAGAAATAAATGTACAGTGCACCAAGCATGACATCTGGGGTTGGCAGAAAGACTGATAAGAGAACTGAGAACAAAACACTCTCTCAGGATCTCTGAGATCTGAATGGGGATGCTTGAGTGGAAGGAAACCATCTTTAATGGTGGTCAGGTCCACCCAACAACCGTTGTTTGCTTATCAAGGACCTATTTTCTAGTTCTTCAGAAGGCCCAAAGTACAGCTGCAGGTTGTTAACTTTAACTCCTCTCCTTCCCAATAAGGTTGTGCTTTTGGCACCTGCAGAGATCGCCAAAGTGAGACTGCAGATCCAGAAGGAGCCCCATCACGTGCTGCCATCCACCCACCTCGTTGCCACCCAGCCTAAATACCACGGTGCTGTGCACTGCTTGCGGACGATAATAAAGGAAGAAGGCCTCGGGGGTCTGTACAAGGGATCTTTGGCTCTGCTGTGTAGAGATTGCCATTCATTTGCCACCTATTTCCTCACTTATTCTGCCCTCTGTGAATGGCTTACTCCAGCTGGGAAAGAAAGACCAGGTATGTGAAGGAAACACCTTGGGGTGGCACATAAAACCAGTTCTGTTTGTTAATACGTTTGCAGGAATGGTGCAAGTCACAAGCTTTAATCTGCATTTTTGTGGCTGGCGTTCATTACAGAATGGTGCACTGTTCATTCGTCACGGTCAATGCATTTATATTTCATTGTGGAGTATTACATGTGCGTGTTGCATGTAACGGTGAAGAATGCAGGAGTGAGAAATGCAGGGAGAAAGTGAGAGGGCACTGCATTGTGAAAACACCATAATCAGATGCATCTGTGGTTAAACGGTGAATCAGAACATTCCTAAATTAATGCCATCTACAAGATCCAGGGAAAACCAACAATCGATGCCCGGTTTAATATGAAGTCTTGCTAGGGTTCCAGGTTGGGAAAAACCTAGAGCCTTTGGAGGTGGAGCCTGCAGAGGGTGGGGTTTGGGGAAGGGAGGAACTTCAGTGGGTACAATGACATGCAGTCCATCCTCCAAGGCAGCCATAATCTCCAGGGGAACTAATCTCTGTTGCCTGGAGATAAGCTGTAATTCTGGGGGATCCCCAGGTCCCACCTGGAGGCTGGCATCCCTTAGTCTTACTCATTCCAGAATTCCCTTGGCTCCTTGGAGCAAACTGACTAAAATAAGAAGTCGTCTTTGTCATGGTTTTGTGGAGTTAGGCAGTGGCAAAGGGCAGATAGCAAAAGTTGATTTACAGCTGGTCGAAGTACCTCATGCCAGTGGGCTTCCAACTTTGGCTCAGGAAAGTCTAGGCATTTGGGGTCAGTATCTGGGGAGAGACTTCCATTTCCCCAAAACTGCCATTTGGTCTTTGTAGTCCAGAAATTATTTGTAATTATAATGGGACTTCAGGTCTCACCTAGAAGTTGGTAACCCTACATGGAAGAAAACTTGGTCTGGATCCAGAAGAAGAAGAAAAAGAGTTGGTTCTTATGTGCCACTTTTCTCTACCCGAAGGAGGCTCAAAGTGGCCTACATTTGCCTTCCCTTTCCTCTCCCCACAACAGACATCCTGTGAGAGAGCCCCGATATTCCTGCTCAATCAGAACAGCTTTCTCAGTGCTGTGGCCAGCGCAAGGTCACCCAGCTGGCTGCACGTGGAGGAGGAGCGGGGAATCAAACCCCCTTCATCAGATTAGAAGTCTGCACTCCTAACCACTACACCAAGCTGGCTCTCCACCCCAATAGGTAACTATAGAGCAAACATCTGTAGCATCTAGGTAACCAACTCCATTTGAGGGAGTTTCTGCAAGTATGGGGATGGAAGGATCAAGAGAGAGCTCTATACAGATGTGATGCTGTAGCGCAGCGGTAGTCAACCTGTGGTCCACCAGATGTCCAAGACTACGATTCCCATGAGCCCCTGCATTTGCTGGCAGGGGGCTCATGGCAGTTGTAGTCCATGAACATCTGGAGGACCACAGGTTGACCACCCCTGCCTAAAAGCACAGACTACTTAAGAAAGTGGAGAAGAAAGAATGCAGCCAAAGAGAACACCCACACACGCTCTAATTGTAACAGGGAGGAACTTTTCATCCAAAACTCTGATGATTAAGATTCCAGGAACCTTTCAATAATTTTTGCTTCTTTTCAAAGACATGATGAGTAAACTATGGGAATGAACCGCATTAAAGAAGATAAACAGCTTATGAGCTTGAAGACATACATTTAAAGAAACAGAGGTGCCCTGGCCCTGAAACACACACCCACACACACCCATATCTGCATATTTCCCAAGGTGATTACTCAAAGGCATCATTATTTATTTTCACTTACACCAGGATGCATATTTAAAAGCTGGCCTGTGAAAAAAGGAAAAGGTCTCCCAGGGAGCAAGCCTGAGAACAGATAGAGTTGTGAGGTGAACTCAACACCTGCTACACCCCTCTCCCCCCTCTGCTGTGCACAAACACAGGAAGGGCCTCCCAATCGAATGTTGACTATTTTACCCTACGTTTCCCCCCGTTTTTTTTTTAAACGTTCGTTTAGTCATCTTGCATATTTATCTGATTTATTCTGCGCACAGCCTCTTTGGCTGTGACCCAGAAGAACAGGTTTGCTCTGGGCTTGATTTGGGAGAAGGGGAAGTTAATGCACCTGCCCAAAGTGACAGAATGCACCTAGAGGCTTGGTTGCAACATACTAACAGGGGTGGGAATTGCCCACATTCCATCAAGCGAATTCACTACCAAAATGAAGAACATTTCTTATGTGTATATGCCTTCAGCTTAAGATTGCCTCTGTGTGGTTATATTTAATTCAACTAGAGGGTATTGAAAGCTCTCAGCCTCTCAGACTGATAAGGAAAGAGGTTGTTTTCATCATTTCCTGGATTTTGTTTTCCATTCTTGCTTTTAATCTTAGAATCCTAGAGTTGGAAGGGGCCATACAGGCCATCTAGTCCAACCCCCTGCTCAACGCAGGATCAGCCCAAAGCATCCTAAAGCAATGGTGACAGAAACCTTGAGAAACTAGAAAGGCTTGTTTTGGGGGTTTACTAAACAGTCTAAAGGAAATGTTTGGTGCATTTGCCCTATTCTTCATGAGGGATTTGTAATCTAATTCTGAGCCAGAGTTAACAGGAGGCTGTGCTTGGATTATAATGCAGAGTGTGTTGTGAGAATCACACAATTATAATGCCCCAAACACAAATTGTTAGTCATAAACACATTGGAGATCGGTTGTTTTCCCAGGAAAACTCCAGCTATGACCTGGAGGCTGGCAACCCTAATAGACAGTAATGGAGAATGCCATAGTATGAAGCATCTTATATGTGCAAAACACACAATAATAAAGTAATAAAGGGGAATCAAAGATTGTTACCTAAGTTAGGATTTGCTGTGCTTGGTTTCACCTATTTGTTGAGAAAGTTTTCTTTTTAAAGTCTTCAACCACTGATGAAGCCTATAAGCATCACCATGGGTTAATGCAGTCTTTCTGAATCTTTCTACTCTTGAGAACCCCCTGAATCATTCTTCAGGCTTCGAGAAACCCTAAAAGTTCTACAATCGTACAGAATATGCTTGAGAAGCAGAGCTGTGGACATGCCCATCCGGAGCTCCTCCCCTTCCCACCCCTCCAGGCCCCTCATTGGCCATTCTGGGAGGGCAGGTCAACATGACCATGTACGGTCATATCACCCATTAAATGTTTAACAAACTATATATATATATATATATATATATATATATATATATATATATATATATATATATATATATATATATATATATATATATATATATATATATATGTGTATGTATGTATGTATGTATGTATGTATGTATGTATGTATGTAAATAATTAACTCCCACCCATTTCGGAAACCCTCCCAGGGCTGTGAAAACCCCCCAGAGTTTCACAAAACCGTGACTGAGAAAACCTAGATTAATGGCTCTGGATGACGGTGGTACAACAGTTAGAATATGGCACATTAAGTTGCCTTATTATACAGCAGGGGTAGTCAACCTGTGGTCCTCCAGATGTTCACGGACTACAATTCCCATGAGCCCCTGCCAGCATTTGCTGGCAGGGGCTCATGGGAATTGAAGTCCACGAATATCTGGAGGACCACAGGTTGACTACCCCTGTTATACAGTATCAGAAGACTGGTCTCTCTAGCTTTCTGCCACCTGCTGCCTCCAGCAGTAAGTGGAGATGTCGGATGTTGAACCTGGGGCCTTCAGCAAGTGAGGCCAGGTGTTCTTCCACTGAGCCAGGCCCCTGGAATAAGTTGGCAAGGTCATGCCAATTGCGTGATGTGGTCAGAGTACCCATTATGAAATTCTGTTTGAACTTCTGTTACAAAATCAGTTAACTAATAGAACATATCTTCTGACGTCACCCTGCTGCTCTTCCTCTCTACGAGGATTTAAAAAAAAAAAAGAAAGGAGAAACCAAACACACAAATGTGTCCCTGGTTTCTTAATAACTAAGCCTGTGCTTGCTTCTAAATGCACAATTAAACAGACATAACATTTAAGAAGGGCTCCGAGAGTGCTGAAAGAGCATTAATGTATTCATCCAGCTCTTCGTGCTACCAGAGGCACAGAATAGTTTGGCCGATGAGTCACTTGGTCAAAATTGGCAGAAAATGGGGCTTATAAAGAGCAATTATGCTTGAGCTCTTACTAATAAATCAAAAAATTGGTAAGGGTAATAGTCTGGAAAGAGCCTCTTGTGGCGCAGAGTGGTAAGGCAGCGATATGCTGTCTGAATCTGTCTGCCCATGAGGTTGGGAGTTCGATCCCAGCAGCCGGCTCAAGGTTGACTCAGCCTTCCCTCCTTCCGAGGTCGGTAAAATGAGTACCCAGCTTGCTGGGGGGTAAACGGTGATGACTGGGGAAGGCACTGGCAAACCACCCTGTATTGAGTCTGCCATGAAAACGCTAGAGGGCGTCACCCCAAGGGTGACTCGGTGCTTGCACAGGGGATACCTTTACCTTTACCTTTTTAATAGTCTGGAGCAGTGAGAATTGCATGAGTCTTGCCCCTTCCCAAATGATGAACTATTGGATGGATTTTTTTTTTAGCACTTGACTCTTGCTGGAACCCAGAGACCAGCACTTCTTCCTGCGGAAGAAGAAAGAGGGAGAGGAAACAAAGTTTGCTCCAGAGGGTTGTGGCTGGACTGTCCTCTGCTTATTTTTTAAAACAAAAACAGGAAACATGCAGTGAAATGCAAAGCTGTTTAAAGATGGAAAATCGGTTTTACGAATTATAGTCTTACAAAACAGTGAAGCACTGTTTCAGGGAGAAGGTCCCAGGGTCAGCCCTTGTCGTTTTCAACCATGTGGTACTCATGTGGTGTCACTCATTGGGTCTCAGGTGGCTGCCCAGGAGTGGTGGTAGCAAAATGGGGGGCATGTAGGAATTACCAAATGACTGTGTTTCCCCCCTCAGCGTTTTTAGGGATTCCTAGAGTTGTTTCCCCCACTATCTGTCCTCCAAACTCCGCCCCCTCCAGCTTTAGAATCTGGGATTTAAAAAAAAAAAAGGATTTGCTGAATGCTAATAACAATTCATTTCTGCCACATGTTTGCAGACCTCTGGGCTATACTCCTTTCTGGTGGCTGCGCTGGAGTTCTGGGATGGGGCGCAGCGACCCCCATGGATGTCATTAAAGCCCGGATGCAGGCGGATGGTGAAGGGCAGCGCAAATACACTGGCCTGATGCACTGTGCCAGGGAGAGCATCAAAGAAGAGGGGCTGAGAGTTCTTTTCAAGGGCCTCGGACTCAACTCTGTACGGGCTTTTCCTACAAACATGATGATCTTCTTTACCTATGAAGCTGTCCTGAGGTTTGGGGAACGTCTGGCAAAGTGAAGAGGCCAGTCATCTTTTGGCAGTGTTTCTCAAGATGCTGAACTTCCTTCCTCTCCCCCAAAAAGAAGGCATTCTATGAAATGAGAAAGGGAGGGAAGGAGAAAGCTGGCATTGGAGATGCACAGAGAGTCGCATACCTCCAAGTGAGGCCTGGAGTTCTTTGGTGATTACAATTGGACTTCAGACTGCAGAGGGAACCATAGAGTCTAGGAGAAATGGAAGTCCTAGAGTGGCTGCAACAAGTGTATGCCCTCGGGCTTCCATTTTGTCTATGGGACACCACAGAGACTAGAAGAAACAGATTGATAGTTAGGTGTAAAAACACTGTAAGGCCAGAGGCCAGTAGGGACTGAGAGGGGGGTGGAAGGACTGTTGACAGTTGTCTCCTCAACCAAAACCCTGAACAGGATCTTTAGAGGGGTTTCTTTTTTTGAAGGGGGTAGAGTGACAGGAGGAATGCAATATAAATTTAAGAAGTGAGTTTGAATGGGATGACCTCACAGAAAGGAGGGCTGATGAAAGAGCTGCCTTTAGACCTCATGTGACATCACATCTATGCTGAACTCTCTTCCCTCCCATCGGTCTAACTTCCCCCGTAACGACTCTGAAATCTCCAGGGTTGCCAAATCTATACAATCTGGATTTGTCAACCCTGAAGGAACAGCCAAGTACCCCATCTATATCACAGATGGAAATTATTTGGTTTGGAATTAAATAGCCACCAAAGGGTTTCCTGGCCTTTTTGGAGAGATGTGAATGACTTTTATACTGGAATGCAGTTTATAGAATTGATATTCATTCTGCTGGTGCTGAATTGCCTTTAGATACTTGTATTTTGGGTATTATTGGAGTCACGTTTCATATGAATTGCAGATCCCTTCTCTGAGCCTTTCATCTGAATGTGTGTCTTGGATTCCTATAAATATATTCAAATAAACTAAACAAATGTATTTCCCATCTGAATGTGTTATTACGCAACACTGTCTAGGCCTAAAACTTCTGCTACACCAAAATAACTTTGGAAAATCCCTGCAACCCACTGTCCTAACATGCTGAGAAAAACCCAGTTTAAGAAATTCTAAAATGATCTTGGATCCATCCAATTTTGAATGGAGCAAATGCACAGAAGAATCCCCCCCCCCCATTCTCTTCCTACTGCAGCCCTTCTGATCATCATGGGATGGCTTCTGGAGGCCAGGGGACTCCAGAGAAAAGCACAAGGGACTTACGTACGCACAAAATCGCCTTATACTGAGTCAGACCATTGGTCTATCACACTCCTTATTGTCTGCTGATTAACAGCAACTCTACCTTGACTCATAAGAATTCACGGACTAGCCGGGAGTCTGGACCTTCAGCTGCAAAACTGATATTCTGTCACAGAGCTGCAGCTCCTGCCAGGAAACTACAGCAAGAAGGAAAAGTGGATAGAAATTGCCCTGAACATCTGTTGTGTGTGTCAGTGAAGTCAAGATGGCACAAGAGTGTGGCGTTAAGATTTCTGCTAATTTCTCTTTCCCATGTCAGCCCTTTGTGCTGCATCCCACACCGTTTCCCATACATGTCTCCTAACACTCAGTAATGTCTACAGGGGTCATGCTCCTGCCTTCAGTGGCTCCTTTATCCATCATGCCCTTTTCGTTCTGCTTGGGCTTGCAGGGTCTCAGAACTGGAGAAAAGAGGGGTTATGCACCATCTAGTTCCTCCACCTCTCCATTGGGTCTGTCTTGCACTGGTTGGAAAGAGAACCCAGACAACTCTTCACTGGCCTGCATCTAAGCTCTTTATGACCCTGTACAAGTCTAGACTTAGGAGCATATTTGAATATTCTCATGTAAGGCTTGAGTCAACTGGGAATAGTATATTTCTATTTGGATTCTCTGTGACTGACAGAAAAAGAAACTCGAAACAGACTTATTGCCCGGAATGTCTGTTGCCATGTGGAAGCCAACAATATATTGAATCTTTAGAATCACAGAATTACTAGTAATTTTAAAAATGGGCTTTGAAAGGGGCGGCAGGCAGGAGGGCGTCAGAGGGTGGCCGTGGTTCCCTTTGGCCTGCAAAGTGGACTAAAGGTAGTGGAAAGCCTCCCCCCCCCTGGCGGCGGGGAACCCTAACCCTTTGGCTCTAAAAGTGGTCTTTCCATGGCATTATATCTACTGATACAATTCCTGGGCCTATAGAGGAAATCAATAAACAGAAGAGGAGCAGTCTGAAGAGCATAAAAATATGCTGAAATACTCAGAACATGAGATTTCACTGTAGTACAGAGGTTTGAGCATAACACATTAAAGATTCATTAAGTGTTTGAGGAGGAAAGCTAGATACCTTTCCCTGCAAGACAAATGGTAAGCAGGGGTGGGGGTGGGGATGGGATTTGCTTTAGGAAAATACAAGACAGAGTTAAACCATCTTCTACCAGAACCATGGCCCGGCACACATCTTGAGCTGCTTCTAAAAACTATGGCAAATCTGTTCATCTTGTCTAGCCTGTCATTAAAGAGATGTATATTTTCAGCCTTAGAATTACAGGAGGAAAAATAACATGTAATAACAAGGACAGAAAACAGCTGATTTCTCACATCTTGTGACATCCAAAGGAGGCTCAAAGCGGCTTACATTCACCTTCCCTTTCCTCTCCCCACAACAGACACCCTGTGAGGGAAGGGAGGCTGAGAGAGCCCTGAGATTACTGAAGAAGAAGAAGAGTTGGTTCTTATATGCCACTTTTCTCCACCTGAAGGAGTCTCAAAGCGGCTTACATTCACCTTCCCTTTCCTCTCCCCACAACAGACACCCTGTGAGGGAAGGGAGGCTGAGAGAGCCCTGAGATTACTGAAGAAGAAGAATTGGTTCTTATATGCCACTTTTCTCTACCTGAAGGAGTCTCAAAGCGGCTTACAGTCACCTTCTCTTTCCTATCCCCACAACAGACACCCTGTGAGGGAGGTGAGGCTGAGAGAGCCCTGATGTTACTGAAGAAGAATAAGAGTTGGTTCTTATATGCCGCTTTTCTCTACCGGAAGGAGTCTCAAAGCGGCTTACAGTCACCTTCTCTTTCCTATCCCCACAACAGACACCCTGTGAGGGAGGGGAGGCTGAGAGAGCCCTGATGTTACTGAAGAAGAATAAGAGTTGGTTCTTATATGCCGCTTTTCTCTACCGGAAGGAGTCTCAAAGCGGCTTACATTCACCTTCCCTTTCCTCTCCCCCCCAACAGATACCCTGTGAGGTAGGTGAACCCTGATATTACTGCTCAGTCAAAAGAACAGCTTCATCAGTGGTGCGGCGAGCCCAAATTCACACAGCTGGCTGCACATAGAGGAGCGTGGAATCAAGCCCTGTGCACCAGATTAGAAGTCCGCACTCCTAACCACTACACCAAGCTGGCTCTGGATTGACTCTTGCCACAGCCTTTATGACAGATTTTTTCCCCTCCTACCTTTCTTCTCTCACAAGGGCCATGAAGGTGACTAACAAATTAAAACATACATAATAATAACCACCCTAAAAACATTAAAGACCCGCCTCCCAGCACACATCATGACAACAATTTAAAACACAACAAAAATACACACAGAGACATGAAAACTGCAATCAGTCAGAAGGAGGGATCACTGAAGGAACACCGAATACCCTGTTGTTGACCAGCGAGCTTATTTATCGCTGACTACGGAAACCTCCCCAATGAACATGCAGAGTCATAAATGAATTCCAGCAGAGATGCTGATTTGTGCATCGCAGGGGGCTGGTATTCTCCATGTTGCACTGACCCTGACTGACTAACGCCTCCTTTACAGGAGAACGGCTGTGTTGTGTCAAGGGCTGAACTCCCAAGGACACCAGACAGGATGAGGAAATCACATTTAACCTTCTTGGTGTAAACTTTGCTTGGCTGAAAAGGCAGCCCTTGGTGTCAAAATCTGTTGCATAAGAAAAGGTTAATGGCATTCAATTAACCATTGTGTTACTTTTAGAGAGAACAATTTAGGGAGCAATGCTTACCTTTAGTGGTTTTCCTGTCTGGGCCATTCGAAGCTCATTGATTGCCTGATGGGACATCTTATATTTGTCAAGGATAATTGCAGGTTTTGTGTGTGTTGTGGGCATGTTGTGACATCACGTGTGACAAAGCATCCTGGACACTTTCTGAGGACAGGACAGCAGGAAAGGGGAAAAGAGGAGGGTGCTCTGTGATCCAGAGAGGGACTGAAGAAGAAGAGCTGGTTTTTTAAACCTGCTTTTCACTACCCAAAGGAGTCTCAAAGCAGCTTACAAGCACCTGTCCTGTCTCCACAACAGACACCCTGTGAGATAGGTGGGGGTTGAGAAAGCTCTGAGAGAACTGGTCTGTAAGAACAGCTCTAAGAGAATTGGGACTGGCCCAAAGTTACCCAGCTGGCTGCCTGTGGAGGAGTGGGGAATCAAACCTGGTTTTCCAGATCAGAGTCTGACATTCTTAAGCACCATGACACGTTCTCCAGAGCCTTGGAAGGATGGGAAGAACCAAGATGCCAACTCTGAAGTTCAGTGCTGTGGCAATAACAGGGCTTCTCTGTTAGGTGGCTCTGCTTTTAGTTATCTATCGATAAGCTTTGGGTGTGTGTCTGTGTGACCTGGACAGCCCAGTCTAGACTGATCTTGTCAGACCTCAGATTGCCAGCTTGGTGTCGTGGTTAGGAGCTCCTACTTCTAACCTGGTGAGCTGGGTTTGATTCCCCACATGCAGCCAGCTGGGTGACCTTGGTCTTGTCACAGCCCTGATAAAGCTGTTCTGACCTAGCAGTAGTCAGGGGTCTCTCAGACACCTCTTTCACAGGGTGCCTGTTGTGGGGAGATGAATGTAAGCCGCTTTGAGACTCCTTTGCATAGAGAAAAGTGGCATCTAAGAACCAACTCTTCTTCTTCAGTAAGATCAGGGCTCTCTCAGCCTCACCTCCCTCACAGGGTGTCTGTTGTGGGGAAAGGCGATTGTCAGTTTGAGATTCTAGTAAAGAAAAGCGGCATATAAGAACTAACTCTTCCTCTTCTTCTAAGCCTTATGAGGAAAGGCTGAGGGACTTGGGAATGTGCAGCCTGGAGAAGAGGAGGTTGAGAGGGGACATGGTTGCTGTCTTTAAGTATTTGAAAGGTTGTCACTTAGAGGTCAGGGAAAGGTTCCTGTTGGCAGCAGAGGATGGAACCCGCAGTCATAGGTTTAAACTATGTGTAGAACGATATTGGTTAGATACCAGCCTTTCCCCCCCCAGTCAGATTAGTTCAGCAGTGGAAGGGGCTGCCTAAGGGGTGGTGAGCTCCCCCTCACTGGCAGTCTTCAAGCAGCAGAGGGACAGATCCTTATCATGGATCCTTGAGGCTGATCCTGCATTATGCAGGGGGTTGGACTAGATGGCCTGCATGGCTCCTTCCAACTCTAGGATTCTAGGATTCCTATCCTGGATGCCTGAGGCTGATCCTGCATTGTGCATGGGGTTGGACTAGATGGCCTGCATGCACCCTTACAACTCTGGGATTCTATGATTTCTATTGTGGATGCTTTCGGCTGATCCTGCATTGACCAGGCGGCTGGACTACTAGATGGCCTGCATGGCCCCTTCCAATTCTAGGATTCTATCCAAACAAAATAAACAAAAGGGGACTCACGAGGGGAAAAGGGGAGATTTTTTAAAAAGATAAGGGGAAAAAACCCACTAGAAGGAGGGCTTATGATAATTAGCAGATGATAGATATTAATAGCAGCAACAGCCCCTAATGAGTTTCCATTAATAGGGATAGGTATAGGAGAAATGTTCATGCTGTCCCTGGAAACAGACTCCCCACCTCTGATGTTTTTCTTTGTGTTTTCTGAAGTCAAGTTATCTTTGAACATATAAATGGATTTAGAGTCAACTTCTGAAACCGTCTCTCCCCATATGCCCCCCCAAGAGCAATTTGCTCTCCAAATACCAACACGTTGTTTGCCCCCAGCCTCAACCAGCCTGGTGGAAAGATTTGCTGTCAGAGATCTGGGCCCTTACGAGGCTCTCAGAGCTCCAAAGGGCCTGTGAGATGGTCCCCTTCCACCAGGCATTGGGTTGAGGCCAAGGTTGCACACACTGAAAGGGCCCCCCGTCTAGCCCTCTACTCAGGCTTTGCCTGAACTATTTCCCTGCCCTTAAAGCCTGGCCTATTATTTTATCCTCGCTGATTTTAACATCTGGCCTGGGTGATGCTTTACCTGGCAGGGTGATTGTAGTTTTTTAAATTCAATTTTATGATTCTAAAGATTTTATTGTAAAAGTATGTTGCAAGTTGTCCCAAGACCTTTTGGAGAGGGCGGCCTAGGAAAGGAAGGAAGGAAGGAAGGAAGGAAGGAAGGAAGGAAGGAAGGAAGGAAGGAAGGAAGGAAGGAAGGAAGGAAGGAAGAAAGAAAGAAAGAAAGAAAGAAAGAAAGAAAGAAAGAAAGAAAGAAAGAAAGAAAGAAAGAAAGAAAGAAAGAAAGAAAGAAAGAAAGAAAGAAAGAAAGAAAGAAAGAAAGAAAGAAAGAAAGAAAGAAAGGCAGATTCACTGGCTGACACAAAGAATGAACTATTGAGCAGACACAATACCAAGAGTCATATCCCCTTTACACGTAAACTTGAAGAGAAGGCAGCCTTTGGAAAAGAGCTATCTTTGAAACAAAAACTCCTCCCTGCTAAAAGCTCTCAAGGTAGTAGACTCTGATGTTAACATGATTTTTTTTTTTAATTAATGTGATTCCAGCATTTTCAGACACCAAAGTTGACAAGACGAGGTTCTGCTGCTAGCCGGTATTATAGCCCGAGGGAGTCTTCACCCAAAGCTAGTCTTCTTCTGACCCGTACAGAGAGGATCTTAGTATATTCTGAAACAGTGACCGATGATGAACGAGTGATAAACTCTGGAGGTTAACTACCTTAAGATGCTGACTAGGCCCATAGATAAATTAGGGAGAGGCAACGTTAACGACTAAAAAGCTAACATGGGTCCATTGCTCTACGGGTACGGACAAATTAACATGCACAGTCCGGAATCAGTAATCGAATGCCAGCTTCCTTGGAGTCATGAATTCCTTCACCGTTTCGCTCGTGACTTGCTTTCGCCGCTGCTGGTGAGTCGCGATCAAGGGCTGAAGCGTTTCTATCAGCGCCTTCTTCAGCTCGCCTGTGAGGAGGGCTCCGCTAGAGTAGGCCTGTCAAGAGAATGTCGGCAATTATATCCAGAGACATCTGGAAAAGTGCTCTTCCCTGTCTCCCCTGAAAGGCATGCAAAGCTCCCTGCCTCATCCAGCTCAGATGCTTTTCGGTTTGGTTCCCACAAAAAAGGGGGCGCTTGAGACAATGGATATCTAGACTTAGAGCAGGAGGCCTGCTCAGGTGACTTGGGGAATGACCTAGTGCAGGGGTGGGACAAACTGTGGCTCTCCAGATGTCCATGGGGTACAATTCCCTTTAACCCCTGAGGGAATTGTAGTCCATGGACCTCTGGAGAACCAGTTTGGCCACCTCTACCCTAGGGGGGACATCAACTTACTCTGGACGCAACACTTATTTTCTATCCCTTAAGCCATTGGTTCTCAACCTGGGGGTTGGGACCCCTTTGGGGGTCAGATGACCCTTTCACAGGGGTCGCGGCAGGGCAAGCAGCATGGTGGGGGGAGCATCTACACAACAGCCTTGCGGGGCAGACGAGATAGTGTTTGTCAGTCTGGAGCAGCAGCAAAGAGCGAGATTGGCATGGTGAGACAAGAGGCAGAACTGAACTGAAAAATCCCGGGAAAAAACCCAATTTTATACAATCATGAATAATGGATCTTCATGCCATTGGTCAGTTTCGGTTTAATTTCTGTGAAAGAACCCTTGCATAATTTTATGGTTGGGGGTCAACACAACATGAGGAACTGTATTAAAGGGTCGCGGCATTAGGGAGGTTGAGAACCACTGCCTTAAGCCTTTAACCCCCCCTATTCTCCCTCCCCCTCCCTGCCTGTCTTCCCCCCCCTTCCCCCCCAAACATGATGGCCTTAAAGGTGCTCCGGGCCGGATTTTCCTATAGGCTAACTAGGCTTCAGCCTAGGGCCTCAAGATCAAGAGGGGCCTATATTCAAATTGTTAGCAAAATTAATATTACACTATTACACCAATCGCAACATGTTTCATTTAACATATCGATATATATCACAGTAAGGACGTATTTTATTATCTCTCATGTAATTTACAAACTTAAAAATGGGAGGTGAAAGGGCCACATAAGTGGAATAGCCTAGGGCCTCTTTTCATGTTAATCCGGCCCTGAAGGTGCTTCTGGACTCTTCCTGCACACAGACTAATGCGGCTACCCATCTTGATCTCTCTCCCCTCCCTTATATAAAAAGCCTTGGTGGTGGCAGAGGGTTTTGCCATCCCTGGAGGTTGAAGAGATGATAAAGGGCGTCTGTGGGGGATTCAAGGTTCCCAGGTCTGGCTGTACCCCATACTGCATGCTGTTTGCCAGGCTATGCCCTCGGAGTAAGGCTGTTACCCAAGTGCATAACCTTATGACAAAGAAAGAAGAATCAGCCCTGCCTGTCAGGTTTCTCAGGAACGATCTTGAAAGAGACTAAGGGACACATTTCTTTAGAGGCAGTTCAGAACCACCGGTCTTCGTAGCCCCTGGATTAGAATCATAGAACCATAGAGTTGGAAGGGGCCATACAGGCCATCTAGTCCAACCCCCTGCTCAACGCAGGATCAGCCCTAACCATCCTAAAGCATCCAAGAAAAGTGTGTATCCAACCTTTGCTTGAAGACTGCCAGTGAGGGGGGAGCTCACCACCTCCTTAGGCAGCCTATTCCACTGCTGAACTACTCTGACTGTGAAAATTTTTTTCCTGATATCTAGCCTATATCATTGGACTTGTAGTTTAAACCCATTACTGCGCGTCCTTTCCTCTGCAGCCAATGGGAACAGCATTCATGCAGTTCCTACTATTCATGCAGTCCCTACTATTTCAACGGGAGGCAGATGAGCTTTCCCTAGTGGAGTAAGGCCCTTAAACGATGGACACACACATGCAAAAAAAGTAGGAAAGGGAAATGCAAATGCTTAAGGAGAACTGCAGAATGTCGATTGCTTCTGGGTCTCTATCACAGTGACGGTGGAGATGCATCTCCGTGGGGAGGCGGTGGCGGCCCAAGAGGCTTACCTGTTTGATCTGCTCCAGCTTGTCATCATCTTCAAGGAAGAACGTGAGGTACATATAAGAGACATCCACATCGCAGTTGCCCCCGTACTTCCGGTGCTCTTCGACAGTGTCTTTCCCGCCAGAGAAGGCATGCTTGTTGATCTAGAAAGGGGCCCCAGGATAGGGTGAGGTGATCGTTTTGATATTGCAAGCTTGCTTTGCGCACACACGAAGTTTGGCAACCAAGGGTGGGTGGGTCAATATGACGGTACATAGTCATATCACCTGATAAATGTTTAACAAATTTAAAAAAATATCCAAAATTAATTAACGGCCACCTATTCGGGAAACCCTTCCAGGACTGTCAAGAAACCCCAGGGTTTCATGAAAATCTGGTTGAGAAATCCCGGGCTAGTCTTTTGTTTGCCACTCTTTTTCTGATACTGACACCCATGGCTAGTTTTACCCTTCAAACCACTGGAGCCCTTGCTCTTAAGAGAAGGCGAACATATACAGCTGCCAAAGTATCTTGAAGGTATTTCACAACATACCTGAGAATCATGTTTTGTCCTGTTGAACATTGTGTGTGGGGGGTTTTTTGTGTGTGATTCACCATTTTGTACAAATGCCACAGCACCACACGCCCACAGTGCATCAGGTTGGATCCTGCCAACTTTTTTGTGTGTGCCCTCAGTCTAGCTCGACTTCCCAAAGGATGCTTAGGGCTGATCCTGCGTTGAGCAGGGGGTTGGACTAGATGGCCTGTATGGCTCCTTCCAACTCTAGGATTCTGTTATTCTGTCTCAATACGGCTCCTGTCCATGGAGGTCCCATGACCCTGTGCATACCCTTTTGGGTGGTCAAAGGGCGCTTCCCTCTTCCCCAGTTTGCAAGTGGAAAAGGTGGCTGGATCCAACCTATGCAGGAGGTAAAGACGCTATGCTGGAAAACACCATGCCATACTGACAAACTTCAAGGGCACAGTAAGCAGGCTTCTTCAGGCTGGGAGTGTGCAGGGCAGTGGCTAAGCCACAGACTGGCACAGAAAGCTTGGCTTGCGTAGCAACTGTTGCCACTTCTGGTGCCGTGGAGGAGCAGCCAATAGAGACGGACGGCTGGGTCATCTGATTTACAGCAAAGGCTGCCGACTCCTGACGCCATGGGAACCTGCATGGTATTTTTAGAAGAAATGACATCACCAGACCTCAGATCTACGCCAGCTCTCGGCGGAGGCCAGGTGAACAAACAGGGTGGATGGTACATTAAATATTACTGTTAGCTTAGTTGCCAGGATCAGGCAGGCATGGTGACGTGGGTGGGCGTGACATCCAGAAGTGTCACAATATGTTTTGGTACAAATTTGCAATGTATGGCTGCGAAAGTTGGACCATAAGGAAGGCCGAGCGTCAAAGAATTGAGGCTTTTGAACTCTGGTGCTGGAGAAGACTCTTGTGAGTCCCTTGGACTGCAAGGCGAACAAACCTGTCAGTCCTAGAGGAGATCAGCCCTGACTGCTCCTTAGAAGGCCAGATCCTGAAGATGAAACTCAAATACTTTGGCCACCTCATGAGAAGGAAGGACTCCCTGGAGAAGAGCCTAATGCTGGGAGCGATCAAGGGCAAAAGAAGAAGGGGACGACAGAGAATGAGGTGGCTGGATGGAGTCACTGAGGCAGTAGGTGCAAACTTAAAAGGACTCCGGGGAATGGTAAGGAAGGCCTGGAGGATCATTGTCCGTGGGGTCGCGATGGGTCGGACACGACTTCGCACATAACAACAACAACAACAACAACAACAAAACATACGGAAACAAAGCAGGAAAGAACTGGAGGGGATGTTTCCATGCCTAGCAATGGTGTTCCCCAACCATTGGGTTGCGGCCCAGTAGTGGGCCACAGCGGTGGGGACAGAGGTGCGGGTGCCAGCTCACCAGCCAGCATGCCTCCCCCCCCACTGCCTCCCGGTGCAGCGAGCGGCACACTGCGGGGAAGGGGGAGATGCGGGACCTGCCACACCTGTGCGTTTGTGGGCGCTGGTGTGCTGCCGCCTATGCTCCCCTCCCACATTGCAGTGCTTACTATGCCGGGAGGCGGCTGATCTCCCTGGGGGGGGGGGGTGGCACGCCTGCTGGTTTGTGGGTGTCGGTGTGCTGGTGCCCACATCTCCCTCTCCCCCGGTCCCCAACCCGAAAAAGGTTGGGGGCCACTGACATAGGTCACCCCTGCTGTCTTACTCAAAGAGGGTGAGCAGGACTTGGCTTTGCTTTCACTCTTCAAATGAAGAGCCGTTTCCACTCCACCTGGCGGGGTTTTTCTTTTATTTGAAGCACCGGTTACTTATATGGGCATAGAGTGCCTCGTGTTCCTTGAAAGCCCAAGAGCTCCTCTTAAGCTGATAGTCTGCTTCACGGAGCGGTGCATCACCTGTGACGTCACAGTTGCCCAGCCAATCGGCACTCTTCATAGGCACTCCTGCTGCAAACGGGCGGAACGTGTTTCCCCTAAGCTCCAGGGGAGACTGAACAGAGGAGAACAAGGGGGCCAAACTGAGCTAGCCAGAAGAGAGTAACTCTTGGCATGAACATCTAGCCTTTGCCCTTACCAGGTAATAAAATGAAGACAACATCCCACCATCTACTTTTCACTGGTTCTGCAGTCTACTGTTCCACCAGGCCTATGGGAGAGGTCAGGAATTGAACACTGAGGAAATCCTAGCCTCCCAGCCTAAGTACCCCGCCCACAAAGTACTGACCTGCACATTATAACCTAACCGCCCTCAGTAAGGTTTTTAAAGAGGTGGTTTTTAACACAGTAAAAGACCCCTCAATAAAACCCCCTCTATTTATTTATTTATTTAGCCGTATAGCCCGCCACTCCCACAAGGCTCATGGCGGGTCACGTATCATAATAAACCCCATAAAACCCCTAATACAATAAAACATCCTAAAAAAACCCACAACCCAACCTAACCCAACCAAACCAAGGGTGGCAGCATTATACCACATAACTCATAACCTAGGGAAGGAATAGAGAATCACTGCAAATATCACCCTAAAAGGGAGTCTCTATGGACTGCCAAAAGCCTTGTGCCTCAGGGGGCAACTGGAAAAGGTGTGGTCAGTTCTAGTCTCTCTGGAGTGGGGCCACAGACCTCATTGGCCTGGCCTCAACCAAAGACCTGGCAGAAGAGCTCCATCCTGCAAGCCCTGAGAAAGCTCCAACAGGACCCTTAACTCTCACGGAGGCTCATACCACCAGTACTGAGAAGGCCCCGGCTCTGGCCAAGGCCAGGCATACTTCCTGGAGGCCAAGAATCACCAACAAGTTCTCACCCACCAAGCGAAGAGCTCTGCGGGGGCCATAAGGAGATAGGCGGTCCCGCAGGTATGTGGGGCCCAGACTGTGAATTTTCATTTATATATATTGTTTTTATGGTCCTATGTTGTTTCTATGTTTTGTTTTGTTGCTGTCTGCCTTGAGACAACCCTGGAGGGCAGGCTACAAAAATAAACTTATTATTACAATAATAATAAAATATATAGCTACTATTTGCTGTTTCTGCGTGTGGCACCAGGGAGAATCCTCCTCTTACCTTGGTTTTGATCTGTTTGGGGGTGTCGGTGAGAAAGATGGACGAATTGGGGTCACTGGCACTCATCTTCGTTTGCGCCCCTTGCAAGGCGGGGAAGAAGACGGAATGCATCAACGCCGGCTTGGCGTAGCCGATCCGCGGGGCCACGTCTCTGGTCATTCTGAAATAGGGATCCTTCCAAAAGGGGAGGGGGAAGAAGCAAACATAAATGGTCTGGTGTGAGAGAGAACACACACGCTTGCCTTACTGGCACTCCACTGGCTCGGTTTCTGCCTACTGTATGAACATCTCGTGGTTAGTAACATCAGCCACCTAGACCTGGAAGATGCTGCAAGGCTTACCAAACTTCACAGAATAAGCCTGTGACACAAGGCTTTTTGTACCCGGATTTTACTACCCAAAGGAGACTCAAAGTGGCTCACAATCCCCTTCCCTTTCTCTCCTCACAAGGCACCCTGTGAGGCACGTGAGGCTGAGAAAGCTCTGAGAGAACTGCAATTGGCTCAAGGTCACCCTGTTCTCCAGATTAGAGGTATCTTAACTGGTACACCAAGCTGGCTCATTGGCCAGGGCTTTGTGTATCCTGCATCAAATGGAAACCCAAGCATTGGACCAATCCTAAAGAGAATTTTGGCCCGCCAGAAAATTCTTCTACTTGACTGCTCTCTGGTGGTTCAAACACAGGGGTGTTCTCTCTGCCTACTGAGTGACAGGTTCTTTGAAGAAAGAATTAGGCCAGGGACCAGGAGGCATAGGCGGTGTTTCTGAGTTGACGCCTAAAGCTGGTTGCTATTGGTGTAGAAATGCCTAACTCCCAAGCTGGACATTAAATTGGCAGGAATGCACTGATGGGTAGGGCTCTAAGGCAGCGATCCAGGACAAGTCACAAATAATAACCAGGCCAGGTCACAGACTGCTGTTTGATGAGGAGGAAAAATCCACAGGTGGGACAATTTCTTGTGACAGCCCACTTCCTGACAGCCCACCTTGAAGCTAAGCCCCAGCTAAACATCCCTAGCTGAAACTTGAAGCACGATAGGTTAGGAGTAGAGGGGAATGCCCTTGAGGAAGTGGAGAGTATATTTCCACAGCCACTGAGTAGTCACAGATGGCCTGCGCACAAATATAAGGGGGCCTGCAGGCTTAGAGCAGAGGGTGCTAAATCAAGGCTGTGGGATTTGCCTCCTCTTTGGAAAGGGTATTTTACAGAGTCTGCTTTGTGCTCCCCAAATGGCTTCTTCTTTCCCTCTCCATTTTATCCTCACAACCCTATGAGGTGGGCTAGCTGGATTGGCCCAAGGTCACCCAGCTGCTTCAGGCAAGCGTTCTCCAACCAACGCCCCCTGTCCCTGGGGTTGGTTGGAGAAAGAGTGGCAGGTGGAAATGATTCAACCCGAGATCGGCACGCCAAGCAGATCCTCTACCTGTGAACCACAGTCTCTTCCCAATTCTCAGGATACTGAATGCTACATGCCAGAATTAGCTTCTCTATAATTAAGGCTGCAATGAAACATACTTGCAGTCTTCAAGCAAAGGTTGGATACACACTTTTCTTGGATGTTTTAGGATGCTTTGGGCTGATCCTGCGTAGAGCAGGGGGTTGGACTGGATGGCCTGTGTGGCCCCTTCCAACTCTGTGATTCTATGATTCTATACGCAGAAAATATCTAGCCCCAGTATTTATAAAGCTCTTTTGCCATACCTATTTAGAGATTTATGCTCTGCTTTTCTCCCCATTGGGGACCCAAAGTGGCTTACAACAGCATTCTCTTCTGTGTTTTATCAGCACATCGCGGTATGTCAGGCTGAGAGTGTGTGAGTGGTCACCCAAGCAGGCTTCCATGGCAGAGAGGGAATTTGAATCTTGGTCTCCCAGGCAGCCCCACCATGACAAAGAAGGTTTCCATCAAGCCTACAAGATCTTAAACAACCAGCTCTGTACCTGATCAATGGCGCAGGGGATCAAACACTGAACGTCCTTCCTGTTGCTGAAGATCTGTGGAAATGACGTGCAGAAGGCTGGAGCAGCTTGAATAGCAGGAAAACTGATCTTTCCTAGAAAGACACAAACATATATTTGGGAACTTGCTTTCCACAGTGATCAAGTTTCCCCTCCCTTGCCTTAATAGTAACATGTTTCTACAAACTGGCTCACTCATGTTCTCCAATCTTAACTGTACAAGAACAACTATTTATTGATGGCCAGCAACCTTTGCAGAGTTAATGCCAATGCAGAACAAGATCCAGCTCAGCTGCAAGGGACACAGCTGTAACAACAGTGGGCTGGATCCTGCCTTTCTGGATTACTAGTGCCAGGTATGTTCTGCTAGCAGGAGGACGTACATCACCACCAGTCAAAAATAGTTGTTGGATTTGACTCATCAGTTCTGAATAACGCATCACCTCATTTTTCTGGGCTCCCCCTGGATGCATGGCCTGCCTGCCATCCATCCATCCATCCATCCATCCATCCATCCATCCATCCATCCATCCATCATAGAATCATAGAGTTGGAAGGGGCCATACAGGCCATCTAGTCCAACCCCCTGCTCAACGCAGGATCAGCCCTAACCATCCTAAAGCATCCAAGAAAAGTGTGTATCCAACCTTTGCTTGAAGACTGCCAGTGAGGGGGGCTCACCACCTCCTTAGGCAGCCTATTCCACTGCTGAACTACTCTGACTGTGAAAACTTTTTCCTGATATCTAGCCTATATCGTTGTACTTGAAGTTTAAACCCATTACTGCGTGTCCTCTCCTCTGCAGCCAGCAGAAACAGCATCCTGCCCTCCTCATACCACTCAGGGCCAGCTTCTTACAGCATTTCTTAAGGCCTTGGGCCAGAAATCAACACTAGGGGCATAAAGGGATCCAGAAATGGTGAGCTTAATGAAGACTGAATTGAGAGTCCACACAGGTAAAATGCTGGCTCCTATGAACTGCAGTTCAGAGACAGGGAGATCACTTTGGGCTCCCATTCCCCTTTCCAAAGAGAATCTGCTCCCAACATACATTCGATCTGTAGCCGGGGTCTAGCAGGTTTCCCGCTTAACCAGCAACAGAATTGTAGTTTGAAGTCTGATGCCATTGTTATCCTTAGCCATGATTAAATGGAGGTATGTGTGGGTGTGGGTGTGGGTGTGGGGGTCATACCAAAAGGGTATGAGGCAGGAAAAAGGGGCACTGATTCCTAAGGAGTCTCTTAATTTCTTAAGAGCAGTTAAGAGGGAGCAGGTGTCGCCATCTTTAGCCACACCAAAATGCCACTTAGGACTATAATGCTCACAGAGACAATCCATCCTACAGACAGAAACTATTCAGGGACAGGCAGCACAGGACAAACAGTCGAGCAGCTCTGATGCACATGCCATAAATACATTTCACTGCTGACCAGAGAAGCAGATTAATGCAGAAATCAGAGAAGGAATGACTCTTTGCCCTGCATGCTAACATGTGTCATAGGGCATCTTATATTTCATAAGCGATGGCTGCGGAAGGCCAGGGCAGAAGAGCTGTATTGCATCTAAATAACGTGATGTTTCAAGTAGCTGGTGCAAACACTCTCAAAGGAGTAATCTGTAATATCAGAACCTCATTTTTTATACATGTATGTATATAAATTTATCAATGTGCACGGTGTGGGGCTAATAGAGATTTAATAGAATGTATTCTGGCAATAGTTTCAGGTGGGTAGCTGTGCTATTCTGCAACAGCAGAGCAAAATCTGAGTCCAGGAGCAACCTAAATGCCAACAACATGTTCCAGCTGGGTATAAACTATGAGTCAAAGGTCGCTTCATCTTATCGTCATAGAGTTGGAAGGGGCCATACAGGCCATCTAGTCCAACCCGTGCTCAATGCAGGATCAGCCCAAATCATTGCAGGATAAGGATCTGACCATTCACTGATTGAAAGCTAGCAGTGAGAGGGGGCTCACCATCTCCTTAGGCAGCCGATTCCCCTGCTGAAATACTCTGACTGCAGAAATCCCTCCCACTCCCCAATATCTAGCTGGTACTATCCTAAACATAGTTTAAAGCCATTACTGCGGGTCCTATCTTCTGCTGCCAACAGAAGTGAGTGTTGGTGGGCGAAAGCTTATACTCTGGAAAACTTTGCTTGTCTTTAAGGTGCTACTGGCCTCAAATTTGTATGCTGATACTTAGATTACTGACTGCACATCTGATTTGTCCTCTATCCTTTAATGTTAGACATTCTTTTTTTTTCAAAATAAAATTCTGTTTTTCATGTTGGGTTGCAACACCTGTATTTGTAATGGGATATCTACACTTGTAGCTTAAGCACGACAGAATAGAATACAGAATACATATTGGCATAATAAAAGATTGGCATTATATTGGCATGATAAAAGATAAAACCATAGATACAATCCTTTGATGATGTTTAAAGCAGTAGGCGCTGGATTACGAGGCGGTCATATCTTGTGATGTGCGGTTTACAATGGGGCACACGGAAATTTGTTATTTAGCTGCTACGGGGTTCAGCTATGAATGATTTCCCCCCAGCATTGTGGATAAAGCAAGACAGACTGGTTTTAATTGCAGAGCTCTTATTATTCTTTTAAGTAATTTGTCATTCTTAATTTTGTAAACCTCTCTGAGAACTTTTCAGGGCCCTGTGGCAAATGCAGGCAGAGACAAAGGATACCTAGAGTCGGGACTGTGGGGGCTATTTCTGATAGGGGCTTTCTGACAAAAAGAAAAAAAGTTGCCCTTTGTTTGATTTGTGACCCCCTGGGCTGGTTCCCGGTTACTTGTCTTTCTGTGCTACTACAAATAGCCCAGGAACTCACCGATACAGTCACTGTCTGTAAAGCCAAATATTCCTTTCACCTGGTTGAACGTCACGTGCTTTTGAACTTTTATGATGTTCTTGTAGAATTCTGGGCTTGACCTAGCAAAGCAGGAGTGGAGACAGAGAGAGAGAAAGGGAGAGAGAGAGAAAGAGAGATGTTTAGAATGCGCAGGGGGATCCCACTTCCCACAGAGTGCTTGCAAGTCTCAACTGCAATCTGTTTTCCAAAAATTGAAATGCTTTTGGCATTTTGCATGCAAATTTAAGCAATAGAAGATTTCAGCTTAAATAAAATCTCTATGTAATCTTGATCAGGAACCAGCTTGGGTGTTCTGGTTAAGAACCAGTGGCCTCCAATCTGGAGAACCGGACTGGATTCTCCACTCTTCCATGTGCAACCAGCTGGGTCACCTTGGCCAAGTCACAATTCTCTCAGAACTCTCTCAGACCCACCTATCTCACAGGGTGTCTGCTGTGGAGAAAGGAAGGGAAGGCGATCATAACCACACTTCAGCAAATAACTTACAACACAAATAAGACTCCCCCCCCCAATGTACATGAGTCCAATAAGAGACCGGGCCTGTACAGATTCCATAATACAATAGAGAATCTCTTCACAGCCCCTAAATTATAGACAAGTGGAAAACCACTCGGGCCAGATAAGTGGGAATGATTATGTTCAGTATACATGCTAACTCCTGAGGTTAGTACTAAACTTCCTGCTGCTAAAGATACAGAACTTAAGTGTAGCCCAAGTCAGGCTTATTTATAAGTCTTGTGGTCTGCCTCTGTTCCATATTAGAGTGTCTGGAAATAAAGATCTCCAAGTTCCAGCCCCACATCGTGAATAAGACAAAGCCATCATTAGGGAGTCAAAAGTAAGTGAGCAGAAAGTGTCCAGGACTGAAGCTACATGGATGCAAGTATACTTTTAACTGTTCATGGGCCTGAATGCCTTTGGCTGTTAAACAACTTATAATGTACAATGGCAGCATCCTCTTTAGCCAGCTGTATGATCAAAAGTTGGACCATGAGGAAGGCCGAGCGACAAAGAATTGATGCTTTTGAACTCTGGTGCTGGAGAAGACTCTTGCGAGTCCCTTGGACTGCAAAGTGAATAAACCGGTCAGTCCTAGAGGAGATCAGCCCTGCCTGCTCCTTAGAAGGCCAGATCCTGAAGATGAAACCCAAATACTTTGGCCACCTCATGAGAAGGAAGGACTCCCTGGAGAACAGCCTAATGCTGGGAGTGATCGAGAGCAAAAGAAGAAGGGGGCGACAGAGAATGAGGTGGCTGGATGGAGTCACTGAAGCAGTAGGTGCAAATTTAAATGGACTCCGGGAAATGGTAGAGGACAGGAAGGCCATTGCATTGGCCTCATTGTCCATGGGGTTGCGATGTGTTTGACACAACTTTGCACCTAACAACAACATGATCAAAACACAGGGCACCTTATTCTAAGGTTGATTACAGAGAGCTGCAGCTACCTCTGAAGATGAAATAATTTCAACCAGTTGCTGTAGCTATGAACTCCCTACTGGGATTTCAAAGGGTAATCGGATACACATGATAACACTGGTGATTATTCGGTTGTTTGCAGTCAGGTCATAGCTGACTTACGGCAACCCCTTTGGGGTTTCAAGGCAAGAGACATTCAGAGGTGCTTTGACCCTAGAATTCATTGGTGGTCTCCCTTCCAAGTATTGACTGGGGCAGAGATGACATAGGTGAAACTTTTCATAACACCCCAAGGCAATAATTGTTTTTAGATGCATTCCTTGTGTTTATTTTATGCTGTTTTAAATATAAGTTTCATTTGATAATCGCAAGAATAAATAACATAGTAAAGAACTAGGGTCTGTTAATATGAGCTTGCTAGCTCCTTCTCCATTTTTCTTTTTCATTCCTTTTGTTTATATAATGCTCTTTTAAATATAAGTTTCATTTGGTAATAGCAAGAATACCTAGCAAAGAACTAGGGGTCTATTAACCAGAACAAAGTTTGAGTCCAGGGGCTCCTTTAAGACCAACAAATGAATAAAGCTTTGTTGGTCTAAAAGATGCCAGTGGACTTAAATTTGTTACCTGGTTTTTCATCCTATTACAAAAATAGCCATCCTTTTGTCCAAAAAAGGTAATAGAAGAAGAGTTGGTTCTTATATGCCGCTTTTCTCTACATGAAGGAAACTTAAGGGGGCTTACAGTCACCTTCCCTTCGTCTCTCCACAACAGACACCCTGTGAGGGAAGTGAGGCTGAGAGAGCCCTGATATTACTGAAGAAGAAGAGTTGGTTCTTATATGCCACCTTTCTCTACCCAAAGCGGCTTATAATCACCTTCCCCTTCCTCTCCCAGCAACAGACACCCCATGAGAGAGGTAACGCTGAGAGAGCCTTGGTATTACTGCTTGGTCAGAACAGCTTTATCAGTGCTGTGGCGAGCCCAAGGTCACCCAGCTGGCTGATACTTCTGATACTTCTTGTGCAGCTATCCAACTCATTAATCTTCAACTTTTCTTCTTCTTCATACAACAGTACAAATGAGCATACAAACAGTACTAACATAATTAAAAAAAACACACAAAAGAAACAGAAAAGAAAAAAGGTCACAGAAAACTACAAAAGATATCAGATCATGCAGCTCTTAAAGTACCCCAAATAGTCCAGATCAGAAAAGATGAAGGTTTTGTTGACGTCAAATCCACAGGCTATGATGTCCTTGATGTTTTCTATGGAATACTGGTAGGCCTTCTCAACCGTTAGATCTTTCCAGAGGTATTTTTCATCATCAGTCAATTGTATGACTAAAGGAACATTAAATATTTCCTGCAGCCACCTAATAAAATGAAACAAGATTTCTTGCAGTGTCTTAGGGTAGCATCCGTATATATTTCATAAGCTGTCGCAGTCATCTATAGTTCAATCTCATTTATTTATTTACTGGATGTCCTCTTGCAAACATGTCTCAGGTTTAAAGACACTTTTCCAGGTTTCTCTCCACCTGCTCACCCCCAAGACTTGTCAACAGGTAGGTAAACGTCACAGCCATTTATTTCACTGCCCAGAAAACCATCCTCATACACATTCAGTGACTTGTCCTACCTGGAATAGGGACCAATAACATTTAGACGAGTCTCTCAGTGTGTGTACTAGGTGCTTGATGGACATCGTAGTGAATAATCCAGGTTAACTCACTGGAGATAACAGCTTCCCATATACTCAGAAGAGTGATTAATTAGTGATTTAAAAAAATAACACAGATACTTGTCCCAGGCCTATTCAGAGTATTCGAGGAAGGAAATCTCCACTGAGCAACTGTGCCAGCACTGTGCATATTCCTTGATCATACAGAGATAACACACATAGAAAATGTGGAAGAGATTGGAGAATTCAGTTTCAGAAGAACTTCAGTTTCCAGTAGGTGGATGCAGAGGAGAAATCAAATCCCTTTTCCTAACAGGCTTCCAAAATATGTTTTAACATATGTGAGATGTGCTGAATAAAATCTCAGGGGGAAGGAGGAGTTATCAAGACTATATATCAGTGGTCCCCAACCTTTATGAGGCTGGGGACCGGCAGGGCATCGGGGACCGCGCCCGCGTGGGCCGTGCCCACGCATCGGGCCGCGCCCGCGCTGGCCACGCCCGCGCATTGGGCCGCACCTGCGGGCCGTGCCTACGGATCGTGCCGTGCGGCCGCGGCCCGGCCCTGATTCCCTCTCCCCGTCCTCCCGCAGTAAGAAGCTTCCCGGGCCGCAAGCTTGCGGCCTGGTAAGTTTTTTACTGTGGGGGCGGGGAGAGGGAGCCGCGGCCCGGCGCCATGGCCTTTGCGGCCCGGCACCAGGCCGCAGCCCGCAGGTTGGGGACCACTGCTATATATCATTAGTGCCCCTCTAGCTCAGGCTTTCTCAACCTTTTTACTGTTGAGAAACCCCTAAAACAATCTTCAGGCTTCGAAACCCCCCAGAAGTGATATCAGCAAGTCACAGCTTCTTGCCATGCCCCTGGAAGTCACATGTCACCAGAAGTGACATCGGCCAGACACTCCCACCAGCTGTGACATCACCGGGGCACTCACACAGCACAGGAAGTGCCAGCACAGAAATATTTTCAGATTATTGTTGAACAGAACCATACCTGCACTCTGGGCTGCTTGCTCTTCTTCACCAAAGAGAGCCTGGGAGCCTGTAGAAAAAGGACCGTGGCAGCCCCCCCCCCCCAGTTAAGTTAAATGAGAGTACTTACCTCTCTGCACTCCAGTTGCTACCACATGCAACGAGCTTCAGCCAGCAAGGATTTGTATGGCTGGGGCCCCTCCTCTTCCCACCCCCTTCAGGCCCATCTGTGGCCACTGTGGAAGGGGGTGGGAGGGTGACATGACCATGTATGGTTGCATCACCCAATATAATTTTAATTTAAAAGATATCAAAAACTGACTCCCACCCAATTGGCGAAACTCTTCCAGAGTCATCATGAAACCCTGGCTGAGAAAGCCTGCTCTAACTGAACAGAAGCAGAGTCAAGGTGAAACAACTAGACATGAGGAATGTATATAATTTGATTTGCAGAATCCAGCTGTTCTTAGTATACATTTTTTTTGTAAAGGCACAGGACACAGTCATGAGAATAAAACCCTTTTGCAGCACAGTTCTCTGAGTCAGGGCTGCTGGAATGCAGCATGACTCATTAGCACCGATCACTTCACTTTCAAAATAATAAGTAAACATCTGATGCAAAATGAACTTTATTCGGACAGTTTTTACTTACTTTGTAAAAATAAATGGGATAAGGTGGCCGATGTGCATCGCCTCGGACGAAGGACCTCTGCCTGTGTAAAGGTAAAAGGGCTTCTTATTTTCATATGCGTCCAGGATTTGGTTCATATCTCTAAAAGCAGGAGAAAAGAAATATGGGATGCCTTTTTCAAAAGAGTGGTATCAAATCAAGAAGACTGAGAACAAGTGTTGGATACATGCTTCTGTACCTGAAATTTGTATTTTGACAGACAAAACGCGTGCATTAAGTGCCACAAAGTCACTTTTGACTTGTAGCAACCTTATGAATTAATGCTCTCCAAAAAGCCCTATTGTTCACAGCTTTGCTCTGGTCTTGCAAACTGAGGGCCGGAGCTTCTTTCACTGAGGACGCATCCCGATTTTATGAACTTAGGCAGCACAGTTCCTCAGTGGAACAGGATTCCTAGAAAGGTGGTGGGTTCTCCTTCTTTGGAAGTTTTTAAGCAGAGGCTAGATAGTCATCTGAAAGAAATGCTGATTTTATGAACTTAGGCAGATTGTGAGTGGGTGGGCAGGAAGGGATGGGCCAGTGTTTGTCTCTTGTGGCCCTTCCTTGTGTACCCAGGGAATTGCTGATTGCCACTGTGGGATGGTAGGTGAATTTCTTCCAGGTCAGGCTAGATTCTGGAGATTTTTGGTGGTGGTGGGGATCACTTAGGCATGAAATGGGGGTCACTGTGGTTGGGCAGGTAGTTGTGGGTGTCCTGCATTGTGCAGGGCGTTGGACTAGATGACACTGGAGGTACCTTCCAACTCTATGATTCTATGATCTCATGTTGGGTTTTCCCGTTTTACTGCTGTCTTCAGCACTTCCTAGCATGACAGTTTTTTCCAGTGACTGTTGTCTTCTCATAATGTACAATATGCTCTGTTTAAATCTTTTTAGCTTCCAGGGATAGTTCAAGCTCAATCTGAGAACTAGAAGCCATTTATTTGCAGTGTGATTTAAATAGTAAAACAGTAGGGGTTAGGAATCAAACATTCCACTAGTGAAATATTAAAATAAGTTGAACAATTGCTGGGCAAAAACAAATGACTGATTTTACATAGTACAATTAGAAGGCATTGCTGAGCCACAGAACTACCATATTTGCCGGCGTATAAGACTGGGCGTATAAGACGACCCCCCAACATTTCCACTCAAAATATAGAGTTTGTTACATTACATTACAGTACTATGGGCCACTATGGGCAGCTATGTCTATCCCAACTGAAGTGCACCCAGCATATAGGACGACCCCCCCACTTGGAGGCATGTTTTTCAGGGGGAAAAAGTAGTCTTATACGCCAGCAAATACTGTAGATTAATGTTTTCCTCCTTGCCCAGATCTCAATACTCCTATGCCATTAAATAGTGGCTTCAGACCATGTTCTAGGCCAGAAACTGAACCTAGACAATACAGTGCAAGACGGAAGGATTTTTACCTTTCTCTTGAAATTCTGCATGGCATAGCTGCAGGGGGAAATACAAGTAGGATTAGGGACTACATGCCTCATGGAATATATTCTCTGACTCCGAATGCTTAGTGCAGTGGTTAAGAGTGGCAGCCTCTAATCTGGAGAGCAGGATTTGATTCCCCACTCTCCCACAGGCAGCCAGCTGGGTGACCTTGGTCTAGTAACAGCTCTATTACAGCTGTTCTCACAGAGCAGTTCTCAGAGCTCCCTCAATCCCACCTACCTCACAGGGTGTTTGTTGTGGGGAGAGGAAGGGAAGGCAACTGCAAGCTGCTTTGGGGTATAAAATTAACTCTTCTTTTGCTCAAACAAATTGACACACCCACCGATGAGAGAAGAAGATGCCCCTGCGCAGGAAGTGATGTGGTTTCTGTCCCGTAACTCTCTCTATTCGATTGATCAGATCTTTATCTATTTTGCTGCTGCCAAACCGAACTGAAAATAAAAGGGAGATTAAAGTTATATACAAGGCTAATCACATTGACATTCATATGAGCACAGCACAACACCGGAGAAGTTTTTTGAAACTTTTTTTAAAATTAGGGATTGTTCTCACTTTTGAACTAGGACACACCTACAAAATATGGAATTTATTTGTCCTCTTTCACTATTTCAAGGCTAAGATCCCCATGGTTAAACTTACTCCTTCCGTTTTTACTTCTCAAAAAAAGCCTCTTTTTTCAAGGAAAAGCTCAAGCATGTTTACTCAGGAATGAAGTGTTCAAAGGGATCTTGTTCCCCAATGGGTTCAAAGGGGTCTTGTTCCCCAATGACTGTCTTTAAGACTGCAGCTCTCAAAGCAAAGAATCTTCCAATGAAGATTTCTCATTTTCATTACCCATCACTCACTTCATAGGGCTCTGCTTTGCATGCAGAAGGGCCCTGGCATCTCCAGTTAAAAAGGACCAGGAAATGGGAGATGGGAGACCTCTGACAGAGATCTTGGAGAGCCACTGTCAGTCTGAGTAGATGATACTGACTTTGATGGACCGCCTCAGTATAAAGTAGCTTTATGTGTGTTCACTATAATCATTTTAGGAAGTTATTGTGGCCAGAACCAAAAAACAATGCAAACAAGCTTATTCTACTGGTAATTGCCATTAAAAATTATAGTTTTGAAAAACAGATATAGCGACACTTACCAATAAGTTTATCGTAATCTACCCCTTTGGCATTGGATGTCTGCACTGTCCATGGGTCTACAAAATCTTCACCTTCAGTATCTCCTGGACCGTTACTGACTGGAGTGAAATCGGTCGGAGGGGAACCAGCTTTGTATTCCTGGCCTGTAGCTGTTTTATAGCTAAGCTTTAAGGACAATAATAACTTAACTGCTGCCTCAATTTCATCCTGGAGGGGAAGGGGAGAAAATTAAAGCACAACTGTTAGTTAAGGAAGTTTAGAAGCCTGACACTGCTTCTTTGTCTTACACACTAAAGAAGAAGAGTTGGTTCTTCTATGCCACTTTTCTCTACCAGAAGGAGTCTCAAAGCAGCTGACAATTGCCTTCCCTTCCTCTCCCCACAACAGATCCTGTGAGGTAGGTGAGGCTGAGAGAGCCCTGATATTACTGCTTGTTCAGAACAGCTGTATTAGGGCTATGACTAGCCCAAGATCACCCAGCTGGCTTCATGTGGAGGACCAAGGTATCAAATCTGGCTTGCCAGATTAGAAGCTGCCATTATATTTCAACAGAAAAACAGTAATATGCTTGAAATCAATTATGCCACATGAATAATGACAAATCACCCGTTTCTCTCTTGCCTTGGAAGCCTTACAGATTTCATGGTACTTTCTATTACCTCTTGGGAGACCTAGTCCAGCACTCTAACCACTGCACCTGCTGTCCTGATTAACTGTATACTTTTGGGTACTAGGCTTATTCAAGAGATTATGTAACTGGATTCTGCAAATCTGAAGATTGTTAACTGGTGTATTAAAAACATCTGTCATTGCAGCGCTAACGTTGTGTTTTAAAATGTTTAAAAATTCATACCTTTGGCGCTTTCTCCATTTTCAGTGATCTGACTTTTTCTCCTTGTGCGGTTACTTGTTCAAACAATTCAAGTGGGTTACGAGAACAAAAGCTGCTATTCTGAATGTCTGCCATTTTCAGGAGTATAGAAGACCTTTATTATTATTTACAATGTACAGTGCCTCGTGCAACTTCTTTCCAGGAATTTCCAAAATATGGTGCCGATTCTAGGAAATAAGAGAATCCGCTTTCAATCTTCTGGGGCCATTTTTAATTGTAATAGCATTAAAATAGCATTCTTCAAGTATACTTCTTACCTCCAAGTACAGGGAATATGATTAACATTTTCAGATATTCTTCTTACCGACAAAGAAAACAAAGCACCCCAAGGATCAAGGGTTTGTACTACAGCCTTACCAAATGATAAGGCCACAGGCTGTTTCACAACAGAGTCAATGTGCTACTACAATTAAGTATGAAACTTATTAATTTGATGCTACTACAGTTAAGTATGAAACTTATTAATATGCCACCCCTCACTGCAACAGTTGTTGAATATAGCAAAGTTTTTAAAATACACTTTTTCTACCCCAGAAGAAGTAATCTAACCTCACAAATGTTCATTTTCCCAAGCTATTTAAACAAAACATCACTCCCTTTCTATAGTTACATAACTGTGAGCCTTTGCATTCTTCCACAGCTATTAAAGATTACAGTAATACAATGTAAACAGATGAGCATTAGTTCCATTACAAAATTAGTAAAGATCAAAATATACTTAATATACAATGGTACAGCTAATCAAAGTTCTAAAGAAGATCCTTAAAGGTTTCTCTTAGCGTTCTTTTCAATGGTACATTAAGACTACTACTACAACTTTCTTCTCATTATTATTATTCTACTATTACTATTATGTTTCAAACTGTATTTCAGTTACCCAGGGTCCTTTGGGAGCTTACCAGACATTCCATAATCAGAAAAATCTATAACAGCTGGCATATGCCTTTCTAGAAACAGCTTCCCTACTGCAATGTGCAACCATAGAACAGAGCAAGGCAGCCTCAAACCTGGACCAAATCTCTAGATTTGGGCAAAGCTGGTCTTTAAAACTGAAAAATACCCTCTCCCCCCTCTGTGTGGAAGATTATCGCTGCAGTGTGACAGAGACGGCTGGAAAGGAATACTTCATCCTCCGGCTCACCACATCAGAACTGATAAATCAGTATGTGACCCTACAATGACACGATCCTGAAAAACACTGAAAAGCTCAAGCGACCCCGAAGCAGCAACGCGGCAGAAACCCTGTACTGAGTGCGTCAACGCTGTGTTCAGCAGGCTCAAAGGCAGTTGAGTGGGGAAAGCTGGCACCCTTCTCGTTCAGCATGAAGAAAGAAGGGAGAGACCACCTTTCTCCTTCCTGCGCTCCTTTATCTGCCCACCTTGGATGATGCACTTTCAATGCACTCCAGAAGCAGATTCTCCTCTTTCACAGGGGAAAACCCAGCTGCAAAAGCGCATACCTAAGACGCTACTAGTTTCTGGATGCCAACAGCCATTGCCTGTCAAGTGGGACTCCTCCACCCACCGCCGCCCAGCCAGGCGGGTCTTATCGTCCCCCTTCCTCGCAGCACTAGCAGAGAGAGAGAGGGAGCCACCTTCGTGACCCCCATTCCGCCCCACGGCGGCTTCCTACCTGTTCCCGGGACCGGCCGCTTCCCTCGTCGCCTGCCAGACCGGCAGCCACCCGGTTGCATCAGCAACGCAGCCCGGCGCGTCGCGCCTCTCCATCCGGCTAGGAAACACGGCCGCTGCCCGGAACCAATGAGAAGGAGACGAGAAGGAGGAAGGTCCGGCCGGAGAGGAGAGGAGGAGGGGCAGGAGCGCGCTAGGAACGTGGGAGCCCGGGGCCGAGTTTCTGGGCGGGACGTTGCGAGGATGGACCGGCCTGAGCTCCGCCGTAGGGGGAGAGGCTGGAGTTTCAGGCGGTGTTTCAGGGAAATGCGCCCGCCCGGGAAGCGGTGCTGAACTCGCTCGAGAAGCGGACTTCCAAGGCACGGGGTGGGTTATCGGGGGTAAGTCCCAAGCTCAGGGGGCTGCCTTTGCCTCTTGGAAGCGGGAGGATAAAAACCCGTTTTTTTGGCCGTGCGTGATCCTATGTAGAATCCAAGTGGAAGGACGCTGCGTAGAATAACTGGACTCCTTTAGAGTAGCAAAATTTAGAAGATAGATTCAAGTGGGCAGTAAGCAAATGCTTCCCCCCCACACACACACACACACGTTGAATACCTTCAGTGAAGTCAACCTGTGGTCCTCCAGATGTTCATGGACTACAATTCCCATGAGCCCCTGCCAGCAAAGGCTGGTAGGGGCTCATGGGAATTGTAGTCCATGGACATCTGGAGGAAAACAGATTGACTACCCCATGTAATTGGTTCCATTGTCAAACTACTGTAACTCTCAGGAAATTTCACCTAATAATTCAATTGAACTCCCTTAATTAGATCTAGTTTTGTCCTTTGGAGCAGTGGTCCCCAACCTTTTTATCACCGGGGACCACTTAATGCTTGACAATTTTAGGCCCGGTGGGGGGGGGTAGTTTACTCCTCTACTCTCAACCATTGCCCTAACGCTCTCTGACTCTGGTCGCTATGGTAATGTTTAAACATCCCTTCAAAATAAGATACAGACACGCCACAACAATGAACATAAGGAACATTTTATTTTCAAGGAAATTTTAACTCATGGCAATGACAAATCAATGGGAACCCTGAGCTTGTTTCTCTGCAACGAGATAGTCCCATCTGGGAGTGATAGGAGACAACCGAAGTATGTTGTAAAGGGCCCGGGGGGGGGGGGAGGCGTCCTTCAAGGCCCACCTCCAATTAGTCGAAGGACCACATGTGGTCCACGGCCCACAGGTTGGGGATCGCTACTTTGGAGCATCAGTGAGCAAGTGTTGGTCCTCTTCCATGTGACAGGCTTTTAGATACCTGAAGAGTGTGATCATGTCTCCCTTAATTCTTCTGTAGGCTACTTAATTCCTTCAAACTTTCTTCATTGGATTTTTCCACCAGAACCTCAACCATCTTTGTTACCCTCCTTTGAACCCACTGTAAGCAATCCTTCTCAGTTTTAAGTTACCTTCACAATTGTATCTTTATGCTGTCCGTTCTTCAAAGACCTCAGGGTATATGATAATCCCCTGCCCTGTTTAACCTCACAAACCTCTGGGCTAGATCATTATTCCATGTGAAATGTGGATGGATGAAGACTCTTGATACTAGACGATAGCAGCTGGGGCAGGCAGAGACCCTCTCCATTGTCAAAAATTGTCTCACCAAGTTAAATTATGATAGCAGGGTAATTTGTGCTTGTAGAGTTTGTTTGACCCAATTCTATGGCATTTTGCCACCTCAGTCCTTCACTTCCTTTATGTGACATTTAACAGTTCTTCATTATGCTGGGCCATTTGCTCAAGCTTGTCTTAACACTGACTCCTCTGAAGAAATACATGGGAGGTTATGTAATATTCCATATTCAGATTGTCCTTGCCCTTGTGGCCAGGGTCAGAGAAAGGCAGGTACTGGGGCTTAGGGTTCCAGGAGGGGCCCACTACTCCCTCCACCTGCCCTTCCCCTGCTGCTTGGTTGCCCTGCGCGCTCAGCTGTGCAGACTGCCCAGCACAGTTGGGATAAAGGGCATGCAGGGTATGTGAACATGGGAAGTGTGAGGGCTTGGAAGTGGGTGCAAGAAGGATGCGCAGGTGAGGGGCATGTAGTTTGTTGGGAAAGAAGTCACAAAAAGGGGACGGTGGGCAGAAGAAAGGAGGGGTCTCCTGGATACTCTGCATCTGGCCCCCTATAACTTGGAACCAGCCTTGAGATGAATGATATGATATATGCATATTGAATTAGCAGGTGATTGTAAGAGCATCTTGTGTTAGTTTGACTGTCAACAGAGTTTTGTATATTGAAAGACTGTTTTGGAATGTCAGTTCTTTTCATTGCAGAAATTGCCCACCATGAGGCTCTGAAAGCAGAAGCTCAAGAATTTCCGAATATCTGACTCAATGAACTCTTTAGTTGCGTATGACGATTCGGACTCTGAGACGGACGCTGGCAAGTCTGAAGATGTTCTTATCAGTAAAGAGAATCTTGAAAATCCTGCCATGTCTGCTACTGGATCCAGGGATGGATTCAACACAGTTTCTAAGAGCCAAATCCATTCTGTAGACTACATGGCTGGTTCCAAAAGGAACGTCTTCCACATTGATCCTTTTTTGTATCATGGGGAGGCTAATAACAAGTCTTCAGCAGTAGTGCATCCTAAGAAAGCTTATCCTGCTGCTTTCCAAATGGCTACTTGTAGTCCGGAGCAGTCATTCAGTCCTTTGCTGAAACCTCAAGTGTTTTCTGCAAACGAGAGTTATTCTCAGAAGAGGACCCATGAGGACAGTGGTGTTACTTTAGAGGGACTGAGGCCATATATTCCTAAAAGACTGAGAAAGGAAAAATATCCTGAAGCTGAAACTGGGGAAGAAAGCACAAGTTACTCAGCTAAGTTTGGTGTTGCAGGAGATGGAATGTCCATTAAAACTTCCAAATACATCATGCCATATTTAGGATCCGAATACGAGGCAACGGAAATTCCCACAAACTTGGTGTTTCGCATGTCTGAACACAGAGGTCCCGTCAACGTTGTCCAGTGGTGTCCTGAACAGAAATGGAGCCACATGTTGCTCTCTGCATCCATGGATAATACTATCAAGGTAATATGGTGCAGAATGGATGAGTTGGCATGGATGCTGTTTGACATTTCATGCATTTTGAGAGTCACTATGAGTCTTTTTCAGTGGTGTGAAGTATTTTTATGGTGAATGACTATTATGCAGGCTGTTTTTGTGTTGTGTGAAGTTTTATGCAGACAGACTTCTTTGCTAGTAAGCCAATGTATCTGTGCAGGCTCAATAAATAGTTTACTGAGAGAACTTCCTAATAGGAGAGTGCCAATTTCCAACACAGTGTTCAGCGAACAAGTCCCGGTGAATTACCCTTGTTTGATATGCTTCGTCAGTGTATAATATAACAATCAATGGATGAAATGAGATACAATTAGCAAATGTTCTATGTTCTCTCTGTCTCCAGGAATTCCAGAGGAATTGTATCTCATTTTGCCTACTGATTGTTATATTATATACTGATGAAGTATACCGAAACAAGGGTAATTCACCGGGACTTGTTTGTTGAAAATTGTGTTGGAAATTGGGTTTCTCCTGTTAGGAAGTTCTCTCATTAAACTTTTTACTGGGCCTGCACGGATTCATTGGTTTACTTATTACATTCTGTGCACTCCTTTTATTGTCTGCATTAGACTTCTTTGCTAGTCTTGAAATTGAACTTCCGTATATTGAGGAGGTGGATAAAAGAACTGCCACTGCGTGATCCTATGATTAGTGCCAATTTGAGTTGGAGAGCAACTGGGGTGTGACTGAATTGGAGGATTGTAGAATGCTGTAACTCCTTTCCACCTGTGTACTGAATAACTGGGATGTTTTTCAAGCTCTACGCTTGCTTATGGCAGTGGAGGATAGTGGTGGTCGTCTACTCTTTGTGTAGCTTCAAAAGACCAAACCCAAGTTCAGAAAACTTTTGTCGCTGATAAAGAGCTGTTGACTAGAATGTGTCTCCTTGATTTCAGCCCCCTTCCCTTTTGAGGAAATGAAGGTGTTTCCAGTCCCTCCCCCCACCCAAGAGTGTTAATGCCAAACAGGATAGCTACAGCAGCAGCAGTGGTATTACTAGAGCTAAGATAAAGGGAGTTGAAATAAATGTATACAAGCTAATTTGGAACAACTTGCGCTGTTAAATAAAAAGATAAGGGGTAAGTGGGAGGAGAGTGGGTGGCGCCTGCCTGATCTTTGGGCTATTCGGGAGGTGCAATGCGCCTCCCAATTGGCCCACAGCCTGAATGGGGCCCGCCCCTCCTGGACTTTGGCACAACACGATTGGGCCAAAGTCTGGATACAGCCCGCCCCCACCAGCCTGGCCAGGAACGCTCTGGTGACCTTACAGCCAGTGTGTTCCTGGCCCACTGGTAAGTGTGTGTGTGGGGGGAGGGAAGGCGGTGCTCCCCCCTGGGCTGGTAAAGCCTTTTGAAGTGTGGGGGCAGGGGAAGGGGGAGGTTGCACTCCCCCCGAGGCCACGGAGGGCCTTCCTGGCCCATTTATCTATGCGGGCAGATGGGGGAGGCTGCACTTCCCCAGGGGCCAGGAAGGCCCTTCATGGCCTTGCACAGGCTGCGGAGGGCCTGCACAGCCCTAATTAGAAGTGCAGGGGTGGGTAAAGAGAGGGGGAGGCTGTGTTCCCCCCCAGGGCTGGGAAGGCCACAAAGGGCCTTCCCTGCCCATTACAGTACTGATGGTCAAATAAAACATACCAGAGAACAGTTTAGGTACTTGTGCTTCAACAGGTAACGTCCTTTGAGACATCACCTGCAAGCCAGATTACTGTGAATGGTTAGAAACTGCTACAGAATTCGGAATCTTGATAACTTTCCTGTATTTTGTTGAGCGGGAAATAATATTAGGAGTGGGAGGGAATTTTGTTTAGTATTTCACTTATAGACCTCCCCTCTCTGCTAGTGGGCTCGGGGCAGCTTTCAACAATAAACAAAACATTCATAGGCAGTTAAAAACTTCCTTTTTAAAAAGTAACAAAGTAGCAAGGCACTTATAGTGCTGGTGAGAAGAAGAGACTATCATAGAGTGGAAAACATGCTGTAGGTTAGGGAAGGTGCTATTATATTATGGTGTAGTGGTTAGAGCAGTCTTCCTCAACCAGGGTTTTGTGAAACTCCAGCGTTTCTTGACAACCTTGGGAAGGGTTTCCTGAATTGGTGGGAGTTAATTAATTTTTGGTATACTTTTTAAATTTGTTAAACATTTATCAGATGATATGACTATATATGGTTATATTACCCCCCCCCCCATCCTAAAATGGCCAATGATGAGCCTGAAGGTGGCTGGAAGGGGGGGGGGGGGCTTGTATACAGTTCTGCTTCCCAACCATATTCTGTACAATTGCACCACTTCGGGAGTTTCTCAAAGCCTGAAGAATGTTTCAGGGGTTTCTGAAAGGTACAAAAATGGAGAAAGGCTGGGCTAGAGTGTTAGACTAGGATATGGAGAGCCAGGTTTGGAGCCTTACTCTGCCATGGAAGCTCTCTGCTTGACCTTTGGCCAACTGCACAATCTCAGCCTAACCTGCCTCACAGGGTTGTTGTGAGCTAAAAGGGAGGTGAGGAGAACAATGTAAGGCATATTGGGTCCCCATTGGGATTCAAGGCAGGATATAAATGAAATAAATAAAAAAGCCCCTCTAATCCCTCCAAGAATGCCTGAAACGTTTGGACCCTAGCCTCTTGTTCACTCCTAAACATTTTGCCTGCACAGAATTTGGCTATGACATGGATCTTGGAAGCTAAGCAGGGTCAACCCTGATTAGTTTTTGGATGGGAGAGCACCATGGAAGTCCAGGGTTGCGATGCCAAGGCAGGCAGTGGTGAACCGCCTCTGAATGTCTGTTGCCTTGAGAACTTCACGAGGTTGTCATAAGTCCATTGCAACTAGACAGCACTTCCTACCACAACCACAGAACTGGCTTTTCTGGGTTAATCTAGGATGTTGATGACAGCTGAAATTTGAAGGGCATAATCTTGATGTTTTTCTTTTAGTTCATCGACATCTTTATGTATCCCACCTTTCCCAGACAGCTCAGGGTGGGTAGTTTAACATAGTTTAAAACAATCACTTGATAAAATCAAGTATTAACATTAAAACGTTTTTATTACATGCCCCCATCTATTTCTTTTGGAATTTTTATATCGCGCCTTAGTGAATAATTGCCTCGGGTCGTTTACAGTGGATTTATAAAAAATACATGTACTCAATTATGAGCAGTCAGTGGAGATAAAGCATGAAAAGAACAATTATTAGGTAACACTACTTAGATTGGCTGTTTTTAACTTGTTGGGGGGTAATTTAAAATCATTGCAGTAAGGAGAGCTCTTGAGAATGTGAACTCATAACTGATGTTGGCAATCCAGAAATAGTTTTAAACGGCTCTGTAATAGTGGAATTATATCTTTAGGAGCATTCACGCATGCTAATGTAAGCTAGTAATAGTAGCCTTCTGTACTAGGGGGTTAAGGCAGGCTCTTAATACTCTTGCACTTTGTACTCATGTATACTGTTTCATGTATGCTGTAAGAGCCTCTTGTGGCGCAGGGTGGTAAGGCAGCAGAAATGCTGTTTGAAGCTGTCTGCCCATGAGGCTGGGAGTTCAATCCCAGCAGCCGGCTCAAGGTGGACTCAGCCTTCCATCCTTCCGAGGTCGGTCAAATGAGTACCCAGCTTGCTGGGGGGTAAACGGTAATGACTGGGGAAGGCACTGGCAAACCACCCCGTATTGAGTCTGCCATGAATACGCTAGAGGGCATCACCCCAAGGGTCAGACATGACTCGGTGCTTGCACAGGGGGTACCATTACCTATGCTGTATCAGTTCTTTGCTCTCAAATTTTATATTTTATACAGTTCTTTTATTCTATTTTACGGTTTATAAATTTTATATTTTGTAAAGGCATATGGCAATATACAGATAAATGTATCACTACAGTATAGTATTAGGGTGTTGAAATGTTTTGATGTCCACTGCATTGGGGACCTGTCTGGGTGGAAAGGTTGCATACAAAGAACAAAATAAGTAGTCTTGGCTCACTAAGGACCTCAAGATCACACTCCTGGATGAGTTCATTTGCAGCCCAACCTCACGCCTCGTCCGAAGGGCAAGGGGGTTGGAGGAAGTATGCGAATCCTTAGAATTGTACCCAGGGGTGATATTTACTGACTGAAGGACAAATTTTTCTTACGGTCTCTTACTAAGGTTTTGTTAAATCTCCAAGGTAAAAAAGCCAGCAAAGTGATGGGATCTTTGAAATGAGGTAAGCTGGTATAAGCTGCCCTGCAAAGAGCTATCAGTAGAGTCTGTAAGATGAATAGACTATTAATCTTGGAACTTTCCACCATGCTGACTTTTCATGAATCTGTGTGAGTAACAGAGATTGCAGATTACATACCTTTATCAGGGGGCTTGATCCCATTCTCTGCTTTAGTTGCTCCGGGGGAGAATTGCATTGGAAGAGCATAGGCCCCTGGGGCAGAGCTAGCATTTCTCAATTTCGAATGCATACACCCTTATCGTTCCATATAAAAATCTGCACGTTGGCTTACAATAATGAGGATTCCCAAAACAACAAAACAAGAAAAAGAACATCAGCAAAAAAAAAAATCAAGCACGGATGCAATAAAGCCGCTGAAAACAGCATCATTTATATAACTGAAGTAGCTCATGGAGTCCTGAGCAGCCAACTTAATTGGACAAAAGGATGCTGTGATCAAAAAGAAAAGGAGCAAGTACAGGGGAGGTAGATCTAAATGGCCTGGGAGGACAAAAATGTCTTTGCTTGAAGCCTATAGACTTTGAAATTATACGGTAGGGAAGGATTTCCTGAGCAATGGTGTCACTGCAGAAAAGGCCCTGTCTCTGACCTGCCCAGCCTCTCAGAATGGTGGCACACAGAGCAATGTCTCTGTTGAAGGCCTTAATTGAGAGCCAGCATGGTGTAGTGGTTAAAGAATTGTGGACTCTAATCCAGAGGACTAGGTTTGATTCCCTGCTCCCCCACATGCAGCCAGCTGGGTGACCTTGGGCTCACCACAATACTGATAAAGCTGTTCTGACTGAGCAGCAATATCAGGGCTCTCTCAGCCTCACCTCCCTCACAGGGTGTCTGTTGTGGGGAGAGGAAAGGGAAGGCGACTGTAAGCCCCTTTGAGACTCCTTTGGGTAGTGAAAAGCAGGGTATAAAAAAACAGCTCTTCTTCTAATTGGTGGTGTTCTGAGGCCAGGTTCTAGAGACTTTGAGTATTGGTACAGAACATAGGAAGCAACCTCTAGTGTGCCAGAGTACTGGCACCTGTTGTCCTGGATCCCCAAACGGTGTTGGTATTGCTGCTACAGGTGGCTCAGTGGAAGAGCCTCTGCTTTGCATCCAGAAGGTCCCAGGTGCAAGACCCAGCCTTGCTGGGTTAAAAGGACTAGGCAACGGGTGACATGAAAGATGTCCATCTGAGACTCTGGGGAGGTGTCTTAGTAGACAATATTGACCTTGATGGACTAAGGAAGCTTTTTTCCAACCTTCGGACTATGGAGGAACCTCTGAAATAATGTTTCAAGCTTCAAGGAGCCCCTGAAGTGATGTCAGCTGGCCATACCTCCCTGCCACAGCCCTTTAAGTTACATATCACCAGATGCAACAAAACCACCTGCTTTAACAGGCAGTCTTGAGGAAAATGGAGGTGGGGGGGGGGAGAGACAGGAGGCAGTTTATGGCGTGGAGGCTCTGCCCCCTCCCAGGGACAGAAGCCAAAAGAGAACTCATTCATGCTTGGGGAGGGAGGGAACAGTGGAAGTTGCTGGTTCCCTAACTTGTGGACAAGTGGGGGACCACGGGCCCCTGGCTGGGAATCCCTGGACTAAAATTTTGATTAATTATAGCTTACTCCATCTGTTCCACATAATATATTTCTGTTAAGACCTTGGAGGAGGAGGGTATCTCATGGCTTAAGTGCTTAATACCCACTCAGGGCAGCTGTCCGATCCCTGAGTGCCTCCTCTAACTAGGTTGCCTGTCTGTCCAGTGTCCAGCCAATCGCCTTCCGTCCCCCATCCCTGACCACCCCCTCCTCCTTCCACTTCCCTCTGAGGCCTGCAGGCTGCAGATCCCTGCTGCGTGAGAGCTGCCCCTGCCAGTGAGTTCCTGCAGCCTTTCCAGGTCCTGGGGGGAGAGGGAGACCGTCCGCATAGTTCTTCCACCCCCCTCCTCCCCAATATAGTGCCTGGTGTATTCCTCAATGCACCGGGCTTGGCCCCTAGTGGTACAATAACAGCGCAATCCTAAGCAGTGTCACACCCATCTGTCCATTGCAGTCATTCGGCTTGTAAAACGGAGCTCTTCCTCCAGCTTGTTTGTTTGTTTATTGTATTTATATACCGCCCTCCCTGAAAGCTCAGGGCGGGAGGCTGGGCAGCAAGGAAGATCACCCCCCCCCTCTTAAAATGGTGGTAGCAAAGTCTATCAGCATCCTCTACTCCTCCCCCTCTAGATCTGGGTTTTAGGTTTAGGAGGATGTGTTTTTTGCCGCGGTTTCTTGGTCTATGAGATTTTGTATTATTTGCATTTCTGGTTTTTATCGGTTTTAACGGGATATTGTGGGTTTTTTTAAGCCGAATTTTGTAACCCGCCTCGAGCCTTTGGGGGAGGCAGGCAATAATAATAATAATAATAATAATAATAATAATAATAATAATAATAATAATAATAATAATAATAAAGGGTAAGTGTGCTTGCGCTGCACTCTTAGGTCCGTGATACCTGCTCGGATCAGCAAAAGCCTTGGAAAGATGTTAAGCTGAAATTTTTCCCATCCTTGGAACCTGAGGTTCTTTAACCGGAGATGCCTGGAACGGAACGCGGCAGATTTTGTATGCGAAGCGCGGGCTCTCCCACTGAGCCGTGTCCCGCGAGCGTCTACCCCCAACGGCTGCTTTCCCGCAGTCCGCAATTATTCCATTCAGTGCACCGTAGGTTATCCCGCCAACAGTTCCTGCCTCCTGCCTGCGCCCAGCATGGCAATTGTCCGTCCCAGCGGCTTCTTCCAAATCCGTCTCCGTCTCCTGGCGCTTCACGTGGAGGAGTCGGCACAGCCCACCCCGAGACGTGCTCTGCTCGTCCACGTGTGGAAGCAATTTGGCCTTGAACGCCAGAATTAAAAAAGATTTTTTTGAAGGAAGAAAAGGAACTAACGCCCCATGTCATACACAACTTCTAATTTCACCCTGCCTTTCTGTGACCTGCTATAAGGTATAATTTTCTAAAAACTCCACTCTTTCTGTGGAATCGAAATGACGGCTCATAGGTTAGCCTTATAATTAAAGCCTTCTGGCGCTTCCTCGGCTTGCTGCAGCCTTGTTGCTCTGCGTTCCACGGCTTTAGGCGGAAGACTTTTACGGCGTCCTGCTGCTCGTGCGAATTCTCCCCACAGCTCACATTTGGCCAGCCCCGGTGATTCTCGCTTGGCTCTTAAAGGATTGTAAATGGATACAATTATTGCTTGGGCTTTGATTGATAGGAGATGGAGCTTTTCTGAGCTACCTGTCAATTAGTTAATTAGCTAGGGAGAGGCAATAGTGAGCAGGGGACGCATGAACAAAAATGCCTTGGCATAATTATGCAAACCTGGAGGTGCTGAGAATTGAACCCATGGCCACCTTCATGCCACGCAGATGTTCTGCTACCGAGCCGCAACCCCTCCCATTCACACTTCTGTGATTAGTTTATAAAAGTGAATGGGAGAAGGTGCTGCTCAAAAGTGGATGAATAAAGTAATTCAGGGAAAGACCACTTAGATTCTTGCCTACTTTCCAAAAGAATCTCTGATTTTGGGCTATCAAGTTGCAGCTGCCCCGTAGGGTTTTTGAGGCAAGAGATGAGCAGAGGTGGTCTGCCATTGCTTGCCTCTGCAGAGCAACCTTGGACTTCCTTGGTGATTTCCCATCCAAATACTTTCCAGGGCAAATCCTGCTTAGCTTATGAGATCAGGCTAGACTGGGTTATCCAGGCCAGGGCAATAAAAGTCTACCCACATGGAATACAACCATCTACCTTAAGTTGGATTGTTGCTTTGTTTTGAGATAGTTGGGCCTGTTATGTTGTGAATCAATATGAGTCTGTCCGTGATCAGCTGTTTCCCTCCTCTGTGAGGCCACACTAATTGAGCTGAAATTGGTGGGCATGCATGGCTGAGCTTTTTGCTGACTCTTTCTCCTGGCTTAAGAAATTTCTACCTCACAGAATCATACAGCTGGAAGGGGCCATACAGGCCATCTAGTCCAGCCCACTGCTCAATGCAGGACCAACTTAAAGCATCCAGGATAAGGATCTGTCCAGCTGCTGCTTGGAGACTGCCAGTGAGGGGGAGCTCACCACCTCCTTAGGCAGTCGATTCCACCGCTGAACTCCTTTGACCGTGATAGTTTTTTCCCCTGATATCTAGCCCAGTACCTTTCTACATGTAGTTGACACCCATTACTGCAAGTCTTATCCTCTGCTGCCAACAGGAACTTTCCCCTCCCTTCCTCTAAGTGGCAACCTTTCAAATACTTAAGGAGAGCCATCCTGTCCCCTCTCAACCTCCTCTTCTCCAGACTGAACCTTCCCAAGTCCCACTGCCTTTCCTCATAGGGCTGGGTCCCCAGGCCCCCCGGATCATCATCCTTGTAGCTCTCCCCTGAACCCTCTCAATTATCTCCACATCCTTATTGCAGTAAAGCCTCCTGAACGGTACACAGTACTCCAGGTGGGGTCTGACTAATACCATATACTAAGACACCTTGCAATTTTATTAATTTTATTTACATTTACATTTGTTGACTGCCACTCCCGGACCCTCCTGGCTCGTGGTGGTTTACAGTAAAAACAGTAAAACATGAGGCCCACCTAAATACCAAACACTGGCGGCAAAACCCAATATCTCCTCTGCTCCCCACCCACCCAAATCCACCAGTAACAGCACCCCACCAAACAAGGGAGGGGGTATATTCTGCCCAGGTGTCCGGCCACTGTATATTGATGTTATGCCTCTGTTGATACAGCCCAAGACTGCATTTGCCCACGAAACCTATCTGCTTTCTATCTGCCTTCCAGAAATCTGTTAAGATTGTTTTATTCCTCGTAGGTAAAACCAGTCTCCTGTTAGGGTGCCGATTTGCACTTTCCTCATGCGGATTTGTATAGATTTTTGCTGCTGTTTACTGGTCTTGTTCCTTCTGTCACTACATTGTTGTTCATTGCTGTTTTCATGGCTGCTGCAGTCTGTTTTGCCGTTGCCAGGGCTTTAGTCTTTTGTATTGTCTTCATCTTTAAAAGTTCACTTAATGCATTTTTTAAAAACTAGCAAGGTGGAGATGAGCGTTCTCTCCTTTTTTGGGCTTAGACGTATGGCTCCACTCCTGCACGGAATGAAATTAAGGTGCCCGTGAAGCCTTGCCCCTTCTTGGCAGTTGTCTCGGACTTGAGAACCTGCAAGCAAATCCTGCCTACCATCCCTGCTTCTGTAAAAAGGATCCTTCAGGCCTGACTGCCTTCTCCCTCCTTCTTCGTGTCCACAGAGATAGCACCTGTCATAGCAGACACAACGATGGCTTCATCCCAGTCCTTCCTTTTGAGATCTCTTTTTTCTCTTACAACAGCGAGTGCTTTCACCTTAAGGTAGAGGTGATCTTCCTGGTCTGATGGGTCCTTCCGAATTGAGTGGGGAGTGGGTTCTTGAACCCATGGCTCTTTCGCAGCATGCTTTCATTGGTATTAAATTCATGCATGGGGTTGGCATTTAAAAAGCAAAGCAGCTTGACGGCACTCTGGCGGTGCCCTGTAGGCTGCCATGCCTCAAGGCTGTTCGTGGTCTGGGCCCAGTGTATCCAAGGGACTGTCGGTCTCCTTGTGCCCCTAGCGGAGCTTTGTGCCCTGTGGACTTGAACAGGTTGGTAGTTTCTGGCCCAATAGACGTCCGCCTGGCTGTGGCCAGAGCTAGGACCTTCTTGGTCTTGGCCCCAGCCTGGTGAAATGAGTTCTCAGGAGAGCTAAGGGCCCTGTCAGAGATACCACGGTTCCGCAGGGGCTCTTCTGCTAGGCATTTGCTTGAAGCTGGGTGGTGGAACATCAATTGGGTCCCTCCTCCCTACCCAACCTTGTGTGGGTGTTGGCATGAACCATCCTGTGCATGGCAGGAGAGGACATGAAGGGCGAAGGTAGGGTGGGTTTGGTTTAGTTTCTTTGTATTGTAGACTTTTATTGTGATGTGAACCATCTCTAGCTGGCTGTGCCAGGATTGGCGGTATAGAAATGACATAAGAAATTAAATGAAAAATAAAATAAATAAAAACAGCTGGACGCATGAGCCAGTGGCCACTAACTGTCTTTGCTTGCCACAGCTCTTAGCAAGCCTGATGATATCTAGCCTGCCCTAGAGTGAGCTCGTTGTTTCAGAACTGCCAAGTGACGTAGTTCTCTAAGAACTGCATTAACTTAAAAATAAGTGCCGGACTCCTTAAAAAAATATCTGGCCTCTGATAAATTCAAACAAATATGGCGTAACATTAATTTAATCAGTATTAGGGATAGGTCGCCCTGACCTGGATGGCCTGGGCTTGAGTGATATTGTCAGATCTTGGAGCTAAGCATAGTATTTGGATGGGAGACCACCAATTGCTGTGCAGAGCCAGGCAATGACAAACTGCCTCTGCACTTCTCTCGCTTTGAAAACCCCATGGGATTGCCATGTCAGTTGTTATTTGACAGAAAAAAAAAGAATAAAGACGGAAGGAAGGCCAGAGGTCTGAATGAACCCATGTAGCCCAAATTTGTCAGCGCTCAGAAGATAAGCAGGGTTGGCCTGGGTTAGCACTTGGATAGAAGATCCCCCAGGAAGTCCAGGGTTGCTACGTGGAGCCAGATAATGGCAAACTCCTCTGCTCATCTCTTGCCTTGGGAACCCCTATGAGGACTGCCGTCAACCAGCAATTACTAGATAGCAAAACCTTTTAAGTAAAGGATAGGTTAATATTGACAGCGATCCCATGCGGGTGGTTTTAAGTGAATCCGCACCAGCTGTGGAAAAGCATTTCTGGCATCGTGGTTTGGCCTCTTCCACCAATCTCCTTAGTAACTTTTATCCTGACCCCTCCTTATAACCTGAGCATTGATGGTTTTTATGTGACTAGTGCAGTCAATTGTCCTGTTCTTGGTTGCATTTCAGAGAATGAACATCTATCTGTCTCTGTCTCTGTCTCTGTCTCTGTCTCTGTCTCTGTCTCTGTCTCTGTCTCTGTCTCTGTCTCTGTCTCTGTCTCTGTCTCTCTCTGTCTCTGTCTCTGTCTCTGTCTCTGTCTCTGTCTCTCTGTCTCTCTCTCTCTCTCTCTCTCTCTCTCTCTCTCTCTCCCTATCATCTATCATCTATCATCTATCATCTATCATCTATCATCTATCATCTATCATCTATCTATCTGATTACAATGCAAGCTGTTTTGGAGGGAAGAGGTAGAAATCCCCCCCAAAGCAGGATATGAATAAATATTTATTATTTAAAAGTTTCTGATCAGTAGGGTTAAAGTCTTAATTGCGTGGCAAAAAGTCCTTGAAAGCTGTTTCGTTGTTATTCCTCCAAACTGTCACGGATGGGTCTGTAAAAGGAATGTATTGATTTTTTTTTTTTTTGTTCAAGGGACAGTTTGCAATATTTACTCTGGGCTTCTTTGATGTGCTTTTCGTACCAGTAGAGGGCACAGTTAGATTAAATATGAGTAGGACACCTACAGCAGTTTAAACGTCTTGGTATGGATGCCGTCACTGTGGGAATGCTGCTTTCTAGTACGGATCACAGCAAATGACTCGAGGCAGGAGTGTCCAGGCAGCACCCGCAGGCTTGCTTTAGTTCAACAAGACTGGCTCTCTGGAACATCTTGTCCCCCTTCTTCTAGGGAACAATCCGTCCATGGGCATGTCACCTGTAGGTCAGGTATAAATGCCCTTGTGAACCTTTTTTCCTCTTTGTAGGCTGCTTTTATTTCTTTATAGTCTTTGTTGTAGAGACCAAGAGTGGGTTGTAGAATAAAACAAACAAGAAGAAGAAGAAGAAGAAGAAGAAGAGTTGGTTCTTATACGCCCCTTTTCCCTACCCGAAGGAGGCTCAAAGCGGCTTACAGTCGCCTTCCCATTCCTCTCCCCACAACAGACACCCTGTGGGGTGGGTGAGGCTGAGAGAGTGCTGATATCACTGCCCGGTCAGAATAGTTTTATCAGTGCCGTGGAGAGCCCAAGGTCACCCAGCTGGTTGCATGTGGGGGAGCGCAGAATCGAACCTGGCATGCCAGATTAGAAGTCCGCACTCCTAACCACTACACCAAACTGGCTCTCACCAAACAAACCCTGCACTCATACAGCATCAGAACAAGACAATGGCAGATAATTTAAAGATAGAGGTGCAAACAAATAACCACCTAAATCAAGGTATGCCATAGGCTATTTTTTCTTGACCCGGGTTTCATGGAGCTCTGAGGTTTTTTTGATGGCCCTGGAATGGTTTTCCAAAAAGGTGGGAGTAAATTATTTTTGTACATATTTATCAGGTGTTGATATGACCATATATGGTCATGTTGACCTGCCCTCCCTCCCAAATGGCCAAGGAGGGGCCTCGGTGGATGTGTCCACAGCTCTGCTTCCCAATCATATTCTGCATAATCGCGCCACTTCTGGGGTTTCTCAAAGCCTGAGGAATGTTTCAGGAGTTTTTCAATGGTCAAAAAGTTGAGAAAGGCTGGTATTTGGGCTGATCCTGCATTGAGCAGGGGGTTGGACTAGATGGCCTGTATGGCCTCTTCCAACTCTATGATTCTATCATTCTATAGACAGTGAACTAAGTGGAATCCTAAAGGCAGAAGAAAAGGGCAAGAGTCCAGCAGCGTCCCACAGACTAACAAGACTAACCCCCCCCATTGGAAACTGTCTCCCAGGATAAGATTCCCCCCACTTTTTTATTTTTTAAGAAGATTGCAACTGAACATCTGTAAAAGAAACAGAACTTCTCTAATATTAGTATATTGTTTTTAAATGAAATTCTAAAATCTTTTTTTAAAAGACTACCAAAATTTGTGGCAGGACAGGAGTTTTGGGAGTCACTGACTCACAGAAAGTCTTCTGCCACAAATATTGTCAGTCTTTAAGGGATTACTGGATTCTTGCTCTTTTCTTCTTCCACGGACAGACTAACACAGCTACCCATCTTGATCTGTCTCCAAAGGCAGAAGGCAAACCAGTAAAAGCAAGGCGAGAGCAAGAGTTATCCCTGCCTGGCATTGGGTCACCCCCCCAAAACCAAAAAAGGAACACAACCCAACCTTTACAGGTAGTAACTCGGAAGTTGAGCTGTACAATAAAATAATGTAAAAATGGTAATTATTTATTATAATGCACAATTAAAAACAGAATAAAAACTACATAAAAACTATACAGAACTAGCAGCACATAAGACCAAACGCGTTTCGACCCTACTGGGTCAGAATTGTAACAATACACTATATAAAATGTCTAAACTCATTATAAAGTGTAGCTGAGTGGTTAAATGGGATCTGTAAATTATGGCTCCAACCAATATATGTAAATTTTAGACTTTTTGGAGACTACCTCCTATGTGCTGTTAGTTCTGTATAGTTTTTATGTAGTTTTTATTCTGTTTTTAATTGTGCACTATAATAAATAATTACCATTTTTACATTATTTTATTGTACAGCTCAACTTCTGAGTTCCTATTGGGTCACCCCCCCCTCAGCCTACTCGAGATACCCTCGAAGACTTGACTTTTCTCTTGTGCTTTCTAGGACTGAGTTTATTTGCTCTCCCCACCTTTCCTCCTTTTTCCAGTAGGCAAATATGTGCATGTGTGTCTGGTTGAAATCCAGTAGGAAGCAATTATTTATGAACGCGCTATTTACCCTAAAGCCTTCTGTATGCTAAAAGGTGATCTGGAAGTGATTAATAATAAATTGTGTGTTTCAAGGTTACGGTTCTCTTTTTATCGTCCACGCTTTCTGCCAGTAGGTGAGGCTGTTCAGCACCTTGGAGAGTTAAGTTAGAAAACGCCGTTCCTTAGGAGGAGGGAATGTAGCGTTGCTCCATTTTATGGGTTGAGAAAAAAGAAAACAGAAAAGAAACCATGCCTCCACTTTTACTGGGTGCAATAAAATAGCCAGGCAAATTTGAAAAAGCCTTCAGGGGGAAAAATATTTATGAGACTCTGAAGGTTGGAAACTTCACAGAGGAGAAGTGTTTCAACATATGCATAATGGAAAGGGTCAGCCTTTGTCTGAAACATTACAATAACGCTGAATTTTTCAAGTCTCTCTGGCTTTTCTTTCTTAGTCTTTGGCTTGACCAGAAGCTGACTAGAAGTGGCTTGAAAAGTCTTTTTAAAGCCTCTCACATTTATCCCTTGTCTATAGATTTGCCAATTGACTTCTTTTTTGGAGGGGCACCTAAGTTTGCTCCCACTACTCCTCAGTGATTTCTGGGGGTATGGGAATTGCCACAGATACATCAGAGGCCGTCCTGGATCTCCCCTTTAGTTTTGCTTCCTCCTTTCTTGACATCTCTAGGTCCTCTGCAGCAGAAGGAGCTTTGGTGTACCAAAACAAAATCAGAGTCCAGTAGCACCTTTGAGAAGGAAGGACTCCCTGGAGAAGAGCCTAATGCTGGGAGTGATCGAGGGCAAAAAGAAGAAGGGGACGACAGAGAATGAGGTGGCTGGATGGAGTCACTGAAGCAGTAGGTGCAAACTTAAATGGACTCCGGGGAATGGTAGAGGACAGGAAGGCCTGGAGGATCATTGTCCATGGGGTCGCGATGGGTCAGACACGACTTCGCACCTAACAACAACAACAACAAAGCACCTTTAAGACCAACAAAGATTTATTCAAGGCGTGAGCTTTCAAGTGCAAGCACTCTTCCTCAAAGTCGAGGAAGCTCACTCCTTGAAGCACTCGAAAATTCACGCCCTGAATAAATCTTTGTTGGTCTTAAAGGTGCTACTGGACTCTGATTTTATTGTGCTACTTCAGACCAACACGGCTAGCCATTTAAATCTGTCCTTCGGTGTACCAAGTTATGGAAGATTTCCTTTTCCTGTTTTGCTGTAGCAAAAATGTTGGCCTCCTTATTAAAATGCCACCTTCTTTGGGAGGCAGGAATCTAGTGGTAAGATTTGTGCTTGATTTCCAGTTATTTCAAGAGGTTGCAGGCATGAAGCCCACTTGCCCGATGTTCTCTTCTTCAGAATGAATGTTCTATGCTGTTCCTGCAGCCACTGAACGTGAAAGCAGCGTTCACATTTTTAACGGTAAAGAAAACAACTTGGAATGTGAAGGAGACAGATTGGAAGGACAGGAGGCAGAAGACCTAAGTAAACAGCAAATATATTTTCACATTATCTTCGGAACAGTTTTGTAGGCTCTTCTCCCTCCCCCTATTAACACATTTCATCCTAGTTGTGCATCTCTCCCCCTGCTACAAATGATCAATTAACTATTCACTGCCCTGAGTTCTTGACCTCCCTCATCTTTCACCCCCCTCCTAATCATTTCGATGAGATACTTGATCTGTCAGCTGCATTCAGTGTAGTCGACCACGAGTTGGGGGGGGGGGGTGTCCCCTTTTGGGGGACAGCCCTTCAGTGGCTGTGCTTCTTTCTCTGGAACCAGACACAGAGGGTGGCTGTGATGGGGGAGCGTTCACATCCCTATCGACTCCTTTGCGGGGTCCCAGAGGAGGCAGTTCCCTCCCACACATCATTTAACATCTTTTTGTGCCCTCTGGCCCAGCTGGTCCGGAGTTATGGGCTGGGTTGTCACCAATATGCAGATGACACCCCGCTATAATCTCCTAATCTGGACGGCCACCTGGACTCCCCCCTGGAAACATTTGCCAGTTGTTTGGAAGTGGTTGCTGGATGGTTAGAGCCTAGTTCCCTGAAACCCAACCCCTCAAAGACAGAAATCCTGTGGCCGGGCAAAAAGGAGGCTGGACAGGAAGTGCATCTACCCACTGTGTCAACGGGTGAGTTTGCTGTCCATTGCAGAGGGCCCTCTGTAATGCATATTTTCAAAGCAACTGGTACAGAGATGAACTTTGGGAGGTGATGCTGTGTGCACACAAATGACTTCCCATCTTCTCTGCCTTTCTTGCAGCTCTTTCTGATTCCAGAATAATCAGTCCTGAGGGATCTGTGCAGAGGAACAGCCGTGAGGGTTGGTGGGATGGAACAAGGAAAGATTCAAAGGGTGAAATCAACCCCTTTCCTTTCTTCATTTGCAGACGAGGAAGGAGAAGCGTTTTCAAATCTTCGCTTGAGCCTCCCAACTCGTACGGCTGTTCCTTTGGGCAGCCCTCGGCATGGTTTTTCCAGGCATCGGAAAGGGCTTGAGGAACCCAAGAGGATCTGTGGGAAAGGAGTTGTTCCGTGCACGGCAGGGCAGAATGTCGACCCATTGGCCAAACATCCTTTTGACAGAAGCGCCATCGAAATGAATGGGAGTTGCGTGGAAGCAATTCTTGGTTGCATCAAATAGTTCTGAACTTAACAAACAAAACTAAACAAGAACCTTGTTTCCAGTCATGCTGTTTCCAAGGAAACCAAAAGTAGTCCTTGCAAAGCACAGTTTTATTCCCCCCCCCCCAACCAAGATCATTGGCAGAAACAGATTACTTTTTAATGGTGTTTATCTTGGTCCTGAGCTTTCATGGTCTAGCTCTTTTTCCAGAGGAGTTCGCAAACTTGCTTTTATAATTAACACCATCCGACCCGCGTGTCTCCAATAGGTCATGGTTCAGTTTAAAAATATGTTGTGCTTTTAGCGTTCAAGCAGAGTATTTATGGCTCATGACTCCAAGACCCAAGTTCATCTGCACAGCACATGAGCCAGCTAGGGACCTTTGTGCCTTTCCATTCCTACGCTGTAGCTGTTACAGCTTGATTTGATGTACCTTTTCACGCCAGTCCTTCAGCGTCCTCATAAGCACCCTTGTTGTGCGCAGGGAACTCATTCATGCGCATGTGGTGAGCCGGGTTTGATTCCCCGCTCCTCCAACACCATATAAATCAACTTTCTTCTTGTCGGCTTTCATCATTGTCCATTTTTTACATTTAATAAGAAATATTTTCCTGCATCTTTGGGGAGTCAACTGAGCAAATAGCAGGTCCCAACTCAACTGTGAGTGGCCATGTTTCTTCTCCCTGCTTCTTCTTCCTCCTCGATGCATCTATGAAGGATGCATCTGTGAAGCCATGTTTTAGTTGTTAGGTGCGAAGTCGTGTCCGACCCATCGCGACCCCATGGACAATGATCCTCCAGGCCTTCCTGTCCTCTACCATTCCCTGGAGTCCATTTAAGTTCACACCCACTGCTTTAGTGACTCCATCCAGCCACCTCATTCTCTGTTGTCCCCTTCTTCAGCATTAGGCTCTTCTCCAGGGAGTCCTTCCTTCCCATGAGGTGGCCAAAGTATTTGAGTTTCATCTTCAGGATCTGGCCTTCTAAGGAGCAGTCAGGGCTGATCTCTAGGACTGACCGGTTTGTTCGCCTTGCAGTCCAAGGGACTTGCGAGAGTCTTCTCCAGCACCAGAGTTCAAAAGCCTCAATTCTTTGATGCTCAGCCTTCCTTATGGTCCAACTTTCGCAGCCATACATTGCAACTGGGAAGACCATAGCCTTGACTAAACGCACTTTTGTTGGCAGGGTGATGTCTCTGCTTTTTAGGATGCTGACTAAATTTGCCATAGGTTTCCTCCCCAGGAGCGTCTTTTAATTTCTTTGCTGTTGTCGCCATCTGCAGTGACCTTGGAGCCCAGGAAAAAAAAATCTGTCACTACCTCCTTTTATTCCCCATCTATTTGCCAGGAGTGAAGCCATATCCTGTGTCAAAATGAATGAGATCAGACCAGAAAACCCACTTTTTAAATTAGGCACCAGTGTGTAGCATCTCTGGTGGGGTCTGGCCTAGCTCTGCTCTCCCTGGGCTCCATTTGGTGCAGCTGTCCTGCTCCTGCCAATGCTTGCAGACACCAGCCCAGCTGAGTGACTGGAGCCAGCCAACTGCTTCCTGGGCCAGGGAATACATGGGAAGAGTCCTCCCTGTCCTCTGAGTGCCAGGAAACTAGATCTCGTGCAGGCTGACTCAGCGAACTCTGTGCTGGAGTGATGGTGCACATGCCCACATAGAGGGCTCTCTATGTTGACTCTGGCACGTGTGCCATAGGTTCACCACCACTGTCCTAGGGGTTGGCATAATATCTCTTTATACATGAAGGTGTGTGAGAAAGCTGAAAGCCAGCTTGGTATAGTGGTTAGGAGGGGCAATTTCTAATCTGGCGAGCTGGATTTGATTCCCCAGTCCTCCACATGCAGCGAGCTGGGTGACCTTGGGCTCGCCACAGCACTGATAAAACTGTTCTGACTGAGCAGTAATATCAGGACTCTCTCAGCCTCACCTCCCTCACAGGGTGTCTGTTGGGGGGAAAGCAAAGGGAAGGCAATTGTAAGCCGCTCTGAGACTCCTCCTGGTAGAGAAAAGCGGCATATAAGAACCAACTCTTCTTATTGTTATTCTTGTTCTCCTTGTTTTTTGTCGTCTTCTTGTATGAAATGCATGTGGGGGTGGGTCGTGTTGGCTGTAGCATCAGTTTCTGATGTACCTTCCTGGGTCAACATGGAAGTGCAACATTTGTGCACTCTTATGCTTTTAATGTATGCTTGTCTCTGGATTCATTGCCGTTTTACATCAAAGTAATAAGGATAGGCTTGGGGCACATTAAAAACTGTGTTTATTATTATTAGAAGAAGAGTTGGTTCTTACATGTGCACAAAAGCTTATTCCATAATAAAGTTCCTGGTCTTTAATGTACTTCAAGTCTGTATTTCCTTACTGGTGCATGGTTTCGGTATTTTTCTAAAAGCTGAACAAGGAAAGTGAAGTGTACCAACCTTGATATTCATTTCTGGAAGGTAATGTGAAAACAACTATATGTGCCTTGAATCTGTTCAGAGAAAGATGGGATATGAATTGCTTAGGCCAGACTTCCGTTACTTTTTTACCGTTGAGAAATCCTTGAAACATTTTGCATGCTCCAAACTCCCCCAGGAGTATCACAATTGTGCAGAATATGGTTGGGAAGCATAGCTGTGTACACGCCCCCTCAGGGCCCCCTCGCCATTCCATGGGAGAACCCCATGTATGGTGATATCACCAATAAACGTTTAACAATTTTTAAAAAAAATGTATAAAAAATTAATTAACTCCCACCCATTCAGGAAAACCAGGGCCATCAAGAAACCTCAAGGTTTCAGAAACCCTGGTTGAGAAAGCCTGGTTTAGACCCAAAAAAGCTTTGGGAGCTTGGCTGTGTTTCAGCTGTGATGTTTGCAGGGCAAATGCTCCCCATTTAATTTTGCCGACCAGTGGATTTCCTATCCCCAGTTTCTCTGATATGGTCATGTCCAAAAGCTATCTGTGCTGTTGCTGTGGATGCTGTAATGACACTGCAGTGCCTTGAAGACACTCTGAACGGTGAGAGTCAAATGATCTATGGGTAGATTCTGCCGGAGTTTTGGTGGGCACCAAGGGGGCATTTTTTGCTAGTTTTCCTCCTTCTCCCATTAGCCACAAAGTCCTCTAAAATGTTAATATCACAGCTGTCCTGTGAGGTAGCTGGAGCTGAGAGAGAATTATTGTTTCAGAAGATGTTGGTGGACCCTGGCCTGAAAGAAGTGCATCTGGTCCTATCCAGGACCAGGGCCTTCTTGGCCCTCACCCCAAAATGCTGTTCGTGGGAGAATCCCAGAAATTGCTGGTTGGGTAGATTCAGAGTTCTTCCATAGGAGAGGGAATTGGTGAAAATTACTTCTCCTTGGTTCCTGTGGAAATCTAGGTAGGATCCAAGCTTGTATAAGTTGTCGTCACTGTATTCATTTTTCACTAGAAGGCTGAAAAATGTTTGTGTCGAGATACAGCTTAAAAGTTTTCTTTCTTACATGTTTTTAGTAAAAGTGAGATTCTTGCCATCTTACTGTATTGGATATCTCTGTTGGTTGTCTCCCTGGGAGCGTTTTCAACCTTTGACTGGAAGGCTAAGAGCTGTTGGAGTCTTAGCAGCACAGTGCATTATTTCCCCCCCCAAACTTTGTGTGAAAAAATCTCAGTTAAACAACTGCCAAAAGGAAGAAGACAGATTTCAGGATTTTTAGATGTCCATGGTGGAAAGAGCCTTCAAGTCGCAGATGCTTTATGGTGATCCCATAGCGTTTTGAGGGCAAGAGACATTCAGAGGCGGTTGGCCATTGCCTGCCTCTGCGTAGGAACCCTGGGCTTCCTTGGTGGTCTCTCCTAAGAATATTAACCTGGGGCTGGCCCTGCTTAGCTTCCAAGATCAGGCAACCCTGGGCTATCCAGGTGAGGGATCTCTTCCTCCCACCTTATATGAATTCATAGAATCATAGAGTTGGAAGGGACCTCCTGGGTCATCTAGTCCAACCTCCTGCACTATGCAGGTCACTCACATCCCAATCGCTCATCCACTGTAACCTGCCACTCCCTTGAGCCCTCACAGAATCAGCCTCTCCGTCAGATGGCTACCCAGCCTCTGTTTAAAAATTTCCAAAGATGGAGAACCCACCACCTCCCGAGGAAGCCTGTTCCACTGAGAAACCGCTCTGTCAGGAACTTCTTCCGGATGTTTAGATGGAATTTCTTTTGAATGAATTTCATCCCATTCGTTCTGGTCCGTCCCTCTGGGGCAAGAGAGAACAATTCTGCTCCATCCTCCATATGGCACCCTTTTAAATACTTGAAGATGGTTATCAGATCCCCTCTCAGTCGTCTCCTCTCCAGGCTAAACAGACCAAGCTCCCCCAACCTTTCTTCATATGTCTTGGTCTCCAAAGCCCTCACCAGGGGAAAAGCTCACATATTGCCAGCCCTGGTGATTCTCACTTGGCTCTTAAATGATTGTAAATGGATACAATTATTGCTTGGGCTTTGATTGATATGAGGTGGAGCTTTTCTGTGCATCCTCCATATGGTACCCTTTTAAATACTTGATAATGAATTCTAAATAATGAATTCTATCATTATTTATTTGCTTATGGACCACCACTCCCAGATCAAGCCAGCTCATGGCAGTTCATAATTAAACCTCCATAAAATAACAATAAAAAGTTATAAAACCTCGGGCAGTGTAATCTCTCTTTGTCCCTCCCAGGCCACCAGTCCAGTGCGGGTCGAAAACGCCTGCTGTCTACATTCCCCGCCCAGCCAGGTTCAGGGGGGAGGGGGCACTTTCTGTCCTAGGTGTTCCCGGCATCCTGAGGAGGATCTTCCATGACCTGTCCTCAACCAAATGCCCGGTGGAAGAGCTCTGTCCTGCAGGCACTTTTGTCTTTTCCCGGTCATGGTGCTGTGTTCCACCTGCACAATCATCTGTTCTGCTTGTGAAATAATCTGCTCTTCACTAGTTGCGTCCGTGCACTTGAGGGATTTACATCATTAGAATCTGTTCACTACAAATCCATTATGAAAAGATCTGAAGTTCAAATTGGGGAGGGGAGAGGGATGGAAATAGAGAGAGAGTATATATAATATAATAAATATGTAATAAAATGGGTTTCGTGGTTTCATGGGATTTACCCTCATCTCAAAACCATTAGGTACAGAAGTCAGCTACTTAATAATAAAAAATTGACCAAGAAAATGGAATGATACGTGAAGCATAAAAAGCAATATACAAATTTGTTGTTGTTGTTGATGATGATAATATCGTCGTGTATGAGTAGCCATGCTGGATCAGACCACTGGTTCATCTAGTTCAGCATCGTATTCCACAAAGGAGCCAATCAGGTGGCCCCAAATGCTTTAATGCCAGGCCATGGAGTTGTAAATATTCCCCCTGCTGATTCTCCCCCAAACGAGACTTCTTTTCAAAGCAAATGGACAATTGTGGGTACAGTAGACCCAAACTGCCCCTCTTCCTCTCTGATGGTGCCAGAAGGACCTTTGTTAAGGAAAAAAAATAATTTTCTTCAGCCATTAGTCGTTACAGAACTAGAAAGGGGGAAAAAAAAGAGGCAAGACAGACCCATAAAGAAGCAAAGCAGTGAATTAAACTTCATCATGGAAAAGCAGTTGATGATATGAGATTGAACAAAAGCGGTGTGTATGGGGAGGGGAGGCTCTCTGAGTCCATCCTTGCATGTTTAACAGGGAATAATAAAATTGTGTATGCCCATAATGCTGATTTATGCATATGTGCAGTCTTCCCAATGTTGGCAGGGTAATTAACACAGCAGCAGTCAATGTATGTCATAGGAAAGAAGTATTGGATGTTAGATGAATTCCCTCCAGGCCAGGCTGGATTCTGGAGATTTTTGCTGGACGGGTCACTTGGGCATGAAATTGGGGTCCTTGTGGGTAGGCAGGTAGTTGTGAGTTCCTGCATTGTGCAGGAACTACATGGACTACATGGCCCTGGAGATCCCTTCCAACTGTGTGATTCTAGGAGAAAGAGAGAGAGGTTCTGTTATGTATGCGGTTCTGTTAACGATCCTGACGAGAACCAAGCGTAAGGTCCCAAGGTGGGATCGAAGCGGGAAATGTAATTGACCAATGCGCTGCTAGATCGCTGCCCTGGGATCCAGTCAGTTCAGACTAAAACTGACCAATAGCACACACTGGCAGGAAGATCCATTGTTCACTTGTGCATATATGTTGGGGCTCTTGAGGGGTTTGTCGGTTCAGTTCTGACTCTTGTACCACCATGCTGAGATCACAATAAAGAGCTGATGGAACTCCCAGCATGTTTGACTTCCTTCGAACCCATGGATTGAACCGGTCCCTAACTACAGAGGAGGGCAACAAAGATGGTGAGGGGTTTGGAGAACAAGACATATGAAGGAAGGTTGGGCGAGCTTGGTCTTTTTAGCTGGAGAGGAGACGACTGAGAGGGGATCTGATAACCATCTTCAAGTACTTAAAAGGCTGTCATATGGAGGATGGAGCAGAATTGTTCTCTCTTGCTCCAGAGGGACAGACTAGAACAAATGGGATGAAATTAATTGAAAAGAAATTCCATCTAAACATCCAGAAGAAGTTCCTGACAGAGCGGTTTCTCAGTGGAACAGGCTTCCTCGGGAGGTGGTGGGTTCTCCATCTTTGGAAATTTTTAAACAGAGACTAGATAGCCATCTGACGGAGAGGCTGATTCTGTGAAGGTTCAGGGGGGTGGCAGGTTACAGTGGATGAGCAATTGGGATGTGAGTGTCCTGCATAGTGCAGGGGGTTGGACTATATGACCCAGGAGGTCCCTTCCAGCTCTATTATTCTATGATTCTATTCTATGATTCTCCATCTCTAGCTGAGCTAGAGAAGCTAGACTGAATGTGGCCATTCTGAGAAGAAGGGAGAAATCACCCTAAGAGTAGCAGCCTGGAGTCAGACAAGGAATGACACTTAATAGAAGAGATAAGGTGCTGCTGGCCTCACTATCCTAATTGTCTCCTTGCTGCCCTTTTCAGGGTCTTCTCCTCTCTCCTCTGCTTATCTGGCATTGCCTTTTCCAACACCCAATTAGGCCCAGAAACCAACGGGAAGCTAGTGAAGTTATTTAAAAACTGATTTTTGTAAGTACCATGTGATGCCAGTTATAGGATGTTTTGTAAGAGTTGTAAAGCATGTTCTGCACTGAGAAGAGGCATAGAAGTGACAGATGGTGGTTATGGAGCTGCAGACAGTACAGGGCTGTATTTACTAAGCCTCCATGTAAAAATGCAATATATTTTTTTTTAAACTCTTCTGTTCTGCAAGCGATGTCGTCAAGGCAACCAAAATCTTTTGGAAGCTCTGTGTTACTTTTTCTTTGTTTTAACTTTCTCCGTTACAGTATCCTAGCATTTGACAAAAGGAATGCTCCTCCCTGGATTTCAGCTTATTAAAACTATGTATTTAATTTATTAAAATAAATGTCTTATCCTGTTTTTCCAGACTTGTTGAATCCACAACATGCCTTTATATGAAAGGAGGGGGCAAAAAAACCCAGAACATTACGGATTCTAAAGAGAGAATAGAACCAACAACCCGCGTTAATGAATCAAGCTGGAGTACTCCATAAAGCGAAAGAGCTTGAGATCTCACAACAGCAGGGACAGCAGGCTCTTCGAAACAAAGCTCTCTTGTTTGCTCTTGCATGTCAAGTTCCCAGTTGAATTCCCCCAAAAGCAGATTCTTTGGTTGAGAAGTCTCTTTATTAAGGAAGAAATTAAACAGGGGGACTACATTCCTTGCTGAAACTGAGGTTCACCTAGCGTTATACTCTTATATGAGTACCCCTGAGATCCCCCCCACCCCCAAGTATCCTTTTGGCAAGCAAGTGGTCAGGTGTCAGATTGCTCTCTTCTCACACCATGAGAATCAAAAAGGAAATCTATAGAATATGTCTACAGACACAGCAGAGCTGTGGCCTCTTAGTCTCCAAGGCCTATGAGAGAGCCTTGAGCTTCAAAGAAGACATGCTGGTTTTACGGCATCCTGCCTGGATTGGAATAGCAAAAAGAAGGCAGAAACCAGTCTACCAAGGTGTGAAAGAAAGGGTCAAGCAAAGCAATGTACCCCAGCACTAAATTCCTACAGGCTAGCTAACAAATCAGGACATTAGACACAACACATCAGAGAGTCCCAAATACACATACGTAGATCAACCACACAGCATAATAAATCATCACGCCAAGAGCATATGACTACAGGCCTTGACATTAGCATGTAAATACCGTCATGGCAAGAGCATGTGACTACAGGCCTTGACGTTAGCATGTGAATGCCGTCATGGCAAGAGCATGTGACTACAGGCCTTGACGTTAGCTTGTAAATACCGTCATGGCAAGAGCATGTGACTACAGGCCTTGACGTTAGCATGTGAATGCCGTCATGGCAAGAGCATGTGACTACAGGCCTTAACGTTAGCTTGTAAATGCCATCATGGCAAGTGCATGTGACTACAGGGCCTTGATGTTAGCATGTAAATACCGTCATGGCAAGAGCATGTGTCCTATGGGGCAGATTCAAGCGGGTCACTGTGTTGGTCTGAAGCAGCACATCAGCCAGGTTTTATTCAAGGCAGGAGGCTTCGTGTGCACACACACTTCCCCAGATACAGTGTGCATCCAAAACCTTGAATAAAACTTGGTCAGTCTTAAAGGTGTTGCTGGACTCTGAATTTGTTCCATGGGACAGGTGTTTCATGAAGTCTGACCCATCACTAAGAAAGGCCTGTCATGTATCGGAAGGAAGGGTTGCTAGTCCTCTTATCCCTGGACAGTGGTAGAAGAAGAAGAAGAGTTGGTTCTTGTATGCCTTTTATCCCTGGATAGTGGGAGCTAACAAGGGACTGTTTCTGAGACTTCAGCTTCTTCTGTCCAGGGTTTTTCCACCCTGAGCCTCCGGGGAGGGCTGTATATAAGTATGATAAATAAAATAAATAAATGAGAAGAATCAGCAACCCTTCTTTCCGCAGTCCCCAGTTACTTTTACAAGTAGCTTGCAAGAGCTCACGATGCCACCTTGGCCATTCTTTGACTGCTGCTTCGTCTATGGCAGGGGTAGTCAAACTGCGGCCCTCCAGATGTCCATGGACTACAATTCCCATGATCCTCTTCCAGCATTTGCTGGCAGGGGCTCATGGGAATTGTAGTCCATGGGCATCTGGAGGTCCGCAGTTTGACTACCCCTGGTCTATGGAATGATTGCGGTGAACGAGGAGGGAAGGAATACTGTGTTTGATTTCAGGCCCCGTATCTCAGAAAGGACGTCACAGAGCTCTAAAAGACTTTTCAGTTTAGAAAAGACAGCGAAGGGGGAAACATGAAAGCAATTGTTCGAATTATGCAGGAGCAGGTTTAGGAGGCACTTGGCTTCTGCCTGGCCATCACAGCCGGGTGGGGGGGGGGAAGCATACCCCAGTGGTGCTGCCATCTTGCCTGGACTGTGCAGAACTTGGAGGCCTCTTGCACGTGCTCCGTTGGTACTCTGGAGCACAGAAAAATGTTGTCTCTTCATCAGAATCTAATTAGGAACCATCTAGTACCATGGGGGGGGCAACCTGGGGTGTTTAGGCAGGAGTTCCAAACTGGGCCCCTGCTGTCCGCATGGCTGCTTCTCTTTCAGCAAGTAGTTCCATTTGAAAGTTGGAAGGTTAATTGGCACTTGGGAAAGTATTGTGTAAATATAGCGTCCTGCAAATTACTGTACCAGAATTGGTGATGGCTGAACGCGTGGCAAGCAAGCCTAGCTTGCAGCAAATTTTGCACAGCATTCCCTTGTGATGGCTGGACTGCCAAAGTAGGTTTATAATGTTCTTTCTAGCCTCTGTGCCCGTTATGTCCCTTGAATACTAAGCAGTTCCCAAAGTTTAAAGCAGTCCGCTTTCTCACTCTTGAGTTCCCAGTCTATATAACGATATATAACGATATAACGGCCTATAACGATTCTTGTGTTTTAACACGGAAATCAGGCGACCTCCAGGCCGGGAAGTAAAAATCAAATCTGGATTTTCAGTCAAAGTGATCCTTTTTATCAGATGATCACGGCCCAAGGTGGAGAAGTTAGACACTCTTATGTCCTGTGCGATGCCACACATGTCCGTTTGTCCTGGGAAAGTCTCTTGCAATAAACACAGGCAGGAAAAGGTTGCCATCCTGTCCTTCGTGGGCCAAAGTGTCGCAGGTTGTCTTCCGCTTCTCCTGTGAATTTTGCAAAGGTGATATGGGGGATCTGACGAAAAGCTATGCAACACAGATGGCTATGTAGAATGGGAGGTAGAAACACTCTTATGCCCAACTTCTAGTATTATGTTTTGGCTAACCCAGGTGACTGTTGGGGAAGAAGCAGCTGGAAAAATCTACTTCTGTTTGCTCCTGATACTGATACTACTACTACTAGTAGTAGTACTTTGGGCTGATCCTGCGTTGAGCAGGGGGTTGGACTAGATGGCCTGTATGGCCCCTTCCGATTCTATGATTCTATGACACTACTACTACTACTACTACTACTACTACTACTACTACTACTACTACTACTACTACTACTACTACTTCTTCTTCTTCTTCTTCTTCTTCTTCTTCTTCTTCTTCTTCTTGGCTGCCCCTCTCTATGAGGGTGGCTTACAGTACATTTGGTAATAATATCAATAAAACATCTTCAAAAACATACTGGCAGTGTGTAAGACCCAGCCCCGTTTTTTTTTTTTTACAGCCAGGTATAGCATTAGTATTTCTGTAGACCAGGTTTTCTCAACCATCGTTTCATGAAACCCTGGGGTTTCTTGATGGCCTCAGCAGGGTTTCCTGAATGGGTGGGAGTTGATTAATTTTTAATATATTTTAAAAATTTGTTACACATTTATCGGGACATATGACCATATGTGGTCATGTGGACCTGCCCTCTCCCCAGTGGCCAATGATGGGCCTGGAGGGGGTGAGAAGGGGAGGGATTCAGGTGGGTGTGTCCACAGCTCTGCTTCCCAACCATATTCTGCACGATTGCCCCACATCTGGGGCTTCTGGAATCCTGAAGAATGTTTCAGGGGTTTCTCAAAGCGGAGGAAGGCTGCTGTAGACTGGGGATAGGTAGCTGGAAGCAAACAAATTGAAAATGCTATGCCAAGAAAAGCAGAATTCTATGGCTTAATGAAGGCCCTGTTACCAAAAGGTGCAAATGCCCTTTTCAATTCAGTCCGGCTCTTCATTAGCCGAGGAAATAAGGACATTCAATGAGGGAGTTGCCTCGCATCGTACCACGTTGTCTGCTGAGTTGCCTGCATATGGAATTAAAGGACGTTTAATTGGCCCAACAGCATAACCTTTATTGGGATTGCTGAAAAGGAATATAAAAGTGTAATGAACTTCAAAAAGCGATCCCTAGCGAAGCACCCAAGGCACAAGCATGAATAGGAGGGAAGATTAAAAAAAAAATCAACAGTTGCAATAATCTTGCTAATTACAACTTGCAGACCTTTGATCTTCAGGGACCATGACACCTGGTCATTATGGAATAGTTATATAATGTATCATAGAGACCGCACCTATGCTTTCTGATTTTCCTTTTGTATTTCCACCCATTCTTCGCTTCGTGTTGCGTGTATTATGCTGCAGGGGTCGTTTTGAATTGTAAACCATCTTGAAGACCGTGGCTGAAAGGCAGTATACCAATGTGTCAAATGCGCACCACACATAAATGCTCCCCCCCCTGCTCGTCTGCTTTATGTCTGCCCATGAGCTCTCACATCCATCTGTGTTTTCAGGCACTAGTACCATTTCCTGCTGTAGTTCTACGTCTAGGTCCTTGGTACGGGGTCTTACATAGTGGGTAATGATTTCAACAAATTATTCCTCTTCTCTTGTTTGTGTATTGGTGCAATTTCAACAATGGAACAGTGGCCATCCATTTGGAGGTCGTTTACAATAGTACGTTAGCGGGCAGAAACTCTAGATATTCAAATTTGTTGTTGTTGTTGTTGTTAGGTGCGAAGTCGTGTCCGACCCATCGCAACCCCATGGACAATGATCCTCCAGGCCTTCCTGTCCTCTACCATTCCCCGGAGTCCATTTAAGTTTGCACCTACTGCTTCAGTGACTCCATCCAGCCACCTCATTCTATGTCATCCCCTTCTTCTTTTGCCCTCAATCGTTCCCAGCATTAGGCTCTTCTCCAGGGAGTCCTTCCTTCTCATGAGGTGGCCAAAGTATTTGAGTTTCATCTTCAGGATCTGGCCTTCTAAGGAGCAGTCAGGGCTGATCTCCTCTAGGACTGACTGGTTTGTTCGCCTTGCAGTCCAAGGGACTCGCAAGAGTCTTCTCCAGCACCACAGTTCAAAAGCCTCAATTCTTTGACGCTCGGCCTTCCTTATGGTCCAACTTTCTCAGCCATACATTGCAACTGGGAATACCATAGCCTTGACTAAACACACTTTTGTTGGCAGGGTGATGTCTCTGCTTCTTAGGATGCTGTCTAAATTTGCCATAGCTTTCCTCCCCAGGAGCAAGCGTCTTTTAATTTCTTTGCTGCAGTCCCCATCTGCAGTGATCTTGGAGCCCAGGAAAATAAAATCTGTCTCTATCTCCATTTCTTCCCCATCTATCTGCCAGTAATTGAGAGGGCCGGATGCCATGATCTTTGTTTTCTTGATGGTGAGTTTCAAGCCAACTTTTGCACTCTCCTCCTTCACCCGCATCAACAGGCTCTTTAGTTCCTCTTCACTTTCTGCCATTAGAGTGGTATCATCTGCATATCTGAGGTTGTTGATATTTCTCCCTGCAATCTTGATCCCAATTTGTGACTCCTCTAATCCCGCATTTCTCATGATGTGCTCCGCATACGTTAAATAGGCAAGGCGACAGTATACAGCCTTGCCGAACTCCTTTCTCAATTTTGAACCAATCAGTGATTCCATGTTCAGTTCTCACTGTTGCTTCTTGGCCTGCATATAAATTTCTCAAGAGACAAATAAGATGCTCTGGTATTCCCATCTCTTTAAGAACTTGCCACAATTTGTTGTGCTCAGCACAATCAAAGGCTTTAGCATAGTCAATGAAGTAGAAGTAGATGTTCTTCTGGAACTCCCTAGCTTTCTCCAGGATCCAGCGTATATTGGCAATTTGATCTCTAGTTCCTCTGCCTCTTCGAAATCCTGCCTGTACTTCTGGAAGTTCATGGTTCACATATTGCTGGAGTCTATCTTGTAGGATTTTGAGCATAGATATTCAAATAGCAAGGTCTAAAATCCTGGCTTCCCAATGATGGACCTAGTGTGACATGAATGCTTTTTGTCTGCCATGAAGTCGCAGCCAACCTATTGGTGACCATGTGGGGCAGCCTTTTTCAACCTTTTGACTATGGAGGAACCCCTGAAATAATTTTTCAGACATTGAGGAGTCCCTGAAGTGATGTCAGCTGGCCACATCCTCTGCCACGCCCTGGAACTGGCATTACCTTAGCCCTCCTTTTTCTCCCTCCCCCTTTACTACTACTGGTTCATTTGGGGGAGCAGTTGGTATTACTAGCATCCCCGTATTGAAGAGCCAGATGCCAATATATATATTATTCAATAGAGGTTGAATTTCACAATGTGGACATTCATAACATTCACATTCAAAAGAGAACCCGTGAGGAAGATTATTATTTGAAAACGGGACATATCTAGATACCGTTCTGGTTGGATCCGATACAAGAATAAACAAGAACGAAGAACCTTTTATTTCATTTATTCTGTATAATTTTACTACATCTATAGTAGCCTTGGGATAGGTTTTTTTCTCTTGCATAGTATTTACTACTACTTTGGCAGTTCTGCCTCATGTAGGTCAGAAAGAAGAGTAGGAGCTGAGAAGACAGTCCAGATGCCCCCTATACTATGCTAGTTCAGAGCTCCCACGGAACCCCCTTCAGAACTCCCGCAGACCCCCAGGGGTCCATGGACACCTCGCTGGGAATCCCTGCTGTAGGGTTTTCAAGACGAGATGAGCAGAGGTGATTTGCCATTGCCTGCCTCTGTGTAGCAACCCTGGACTTCCTTCGTGGTCCCCCATCCAAGTAGTAACCAGGGCTGATCTTGCTTAGCTTCTCAGATATTATGTCTGCCAATCAACATTCTTCTGTTTTTGCAGGAATGGAATAGGTCAAGTTAAAGCATTTGTGTAAACAAGAATTTCTGTTTTGGAATAAAACCTCTGAATCAGTAAGCTTTAGTTTCCCTGTTCAAGTGAGCTGCTTTTCAATACATCACAACCGGCTGCAATTAAATTAAAATAGGCAGGGACAACTCTAACAGGACTGCGACTAGCCCAAGGTCACCCAGCTTGGCTGCATGTGGGGGAGAGGGGAATCAAACTTGGCTCGCCAGATTGAGGGCTTCTGCTCTTAACCAAGCTGCCTCATATTTCTGTGATGTCACTTCCTGTGCTGTGGGAATGGCCCGGTGATGTCACATCCTGTAGGTGTGTCTGGGTGACATGTGACTTCCAGGGATGTGGTAGGAGGGTGAGGCATGCTGACATCACTTCACTTCCGGGGTGTTTCAAAGCCTGACGAATGTTTCAGGGGTTTTGCAATGGTGAAAAGGTTTAAAAAGGCTGGGTTGGGACATTTTGATTCAAGGTCCATGTGCCAAGAGAGGTGGGAGGGGCAAGCGACATGGGTGAGCACGGCAATTCCAGCTGGATTGTCATAATGATTGAATGTAGCCACAAAGCTGGCCTTGAAGAAGTAGTAAAATAGTCATGACTTTGGGATCAAAGAGAATTCCTGCACGGTTCTTTGCAGTGCCATTCCACTCTAGACCATTGAATCTGATGGGTTTATCTTGGAGTCATTCCACATAGGCTCAGGCGGTTAGCTAGCGCTTCACTGCAAATTCGAGCACGTATTGCTGTATTTTCAGGTAAGTAGGCAAGCGTACCTAATTTTCTAGAGCAACAAAATACTTGATTACAGTTTTAATGATAGCTTAAGTGGTGTTTTCAGATGTGCAGGAATCAAGGTCTTGTAGCAGATGATCTTGAATTATCTCAGTGACTGTTCATGTTAAGGTGCTTTAAATGTCACATTTGGAAATGCTGCCATATTGCTAGTTAATTAACTAATTACTAAAGACTGTACTTAGAGGGTTTTTTTTTTTAACGTTTCTTACCCAGCAAGGGGAGTTGTTAACCCTTTTTGCGCAACTGCTGCTGTTGCAGGGGCTGAATGTAGACTTCAGAGGGCACAGGTGCAAAGCATGAGCCCGGGAGAGGAAATAGTCATGTATATATGTTGGGGAGGGGCTTACCATTCCCTTGTTTGCCGGTTTGCTCTAGGGGAGCACCATTTTCCTGCCTCCTCTTTCTCTGTGCAGCCCAAAATCCTGTTTTTGGAGGGGAACTGGTCTCCAGGAGCCAAATTTGGGGGAGCATTTCAGGCTGCCATGGCAAGAGGGAAGGGGGAAGGCCTAAAATGCAAACCATTCATATGAACTGCTGGTTCTGAGACTTCTCGTTCGAGACACCTGTTTTATTGTTTGCTATTAATAATTATCCATGATGAAAAGGACTGTTGAGTCGCAGCTGATTTATGGTGGCCCCACAGGGCAGAGTTTCCCAACCATGGTAACTACGGTACCCTATGGCTTTCAAAATGTCGGCTGGGAGAGCCCTCCCTCTCTGTGCCTGCTGGTTCTGGCTCCAAGTGAAGAGGAAAGAAAACCTTTTAAATCCCCCCCCTCAATTAATCTCCGCCTTTCTCCACAATGGACATCCAAAGTGGCTTACAACAGTGGTCCCCAACCTTTATTAGGCTGGGGACCGGCAGGGCATTGGGGAGGCCGCGCCCGCAGGCCGCGCCCGCAGATCGGGCCGCGCCCGCGGATCGGGCCGCGTGGGCGAGGCCCGGCCCTGATTCCCTCTCCCCGCCCTCCCGCAGTAAGAAGCTTCCCGGGCTGCAGGCTTGTGGCCTGGGAAGTTTTTTACTGCGGGGGGGGGGGGGCGGGGAGAGGGAGCCGCGGCCCGGCGCCATGGCCTTTGTGGCCCGGCGCCGGGCTGCGGCCCGCAGGTTGGGGACCACTGGCTTACAACACTCTCCCTTCATGGTTTTATCCTCACAATGACACTGTGAAGTAGGTTATGCCAAGAGCATGTGACTGGCCCGAGATCGCCCAGCAAGGCTCCATGGCAGAGTGAGACTTTGAACCTGAACCTTCCAGATCCCAGTCTGACGGTCTAAACCAGGCTTTTCCAACCAGGGTTTCATGAAAGGTTTTCCTGAATGGATGGGAGTTAATTAATTTGTGTGTGTGTGTGTGTGTGTCCCAGATTAAATCAGTTCCCATGGAGAACTGATTTCACTAAAGCCCATCTTCCCCAAATCTCCAGGAAATACAAAGTCCTAGCATTGAGACTTCTGAGATAATAATTTTTAAATTTCCCCATTACATTGCTTTGCATATTTATACCTTTAAAATCCTCCTTTCTGTTTTATCTCCGGATGCCCTGCTTGGAAATGCATCCACAACCTAACTAACTCTCATCTTTATATTTGATGAATAAATATACTGCTGGGGGAATTGTTGCTAAAATACAGAGAAGGGAATGAGCTCCAAAGGCACTTTATTACCTGCTTTGCCGCTCTACAAAAAGAGCTTAGGAAGTTTAATAAATGGGAACATAAATACATTCTTAAAACCCCCAGGTCCCAAAGCCTGTGCCGCCCTTAGGGTGACATCTACACAAATTCAGAAGGAATCCCAGCAATATATATTTGATAATAAAATCTCAGATGTCTGCTTTCGTTTGGTCCCCACTTGATAGCAGCTTGTGCCACTTTAACAAAGTATCTATAGGGCCTTTGTTCTCCCCAATTCATCCCCTTACCCCATGGTGAAAGGTGAAGTGTCTTAATTCCATTATTTTCCCTTATGTATTGAATCATCACTTCCTATTCTCCCTGGTGTCAGATTCCCAGGGCAGGGTACAGAATTTTGTTCAATCATCGCATACCAAAGCTGCAACAAACGGAGAGCTTCCAGGCTGAAAGGCTCCTGTTCTGAGCTAATTGACTCTCGGTATGAAATAAAAGAAATGCTTATTCGTGGCCAAGTTGAAGCCAATCAGTGTTTAAGTTGGCTGCTGAAAGTATAGGTTTTGGGAGGCTGAGAGGAATGGGATGGTTGAGATGATCTAAGACTTGCAGAAAGGTAAACTTTTAAGATGTACAACCTTTGAATCAAATGAGGAATTTGCAGTCTTGGCATTCTACATACTACCCCCCCAACCCCCCCACAGATGTACATAAATTATTTTTATTATTGTTTTATTCTCTGTTGTAAACTACCATGAGCCAGCTGGCCCAAGAGCAGCGGGTAATAAATCCAGTACTTACTTACCTACCAACCAACCAACCAACCAACCAACCAACCAACCAACCAACCAACCAACCAATGTTGCTTATTCTGGGTTGGGGAGTTCCTGGAGATGCAGGGGTGGAGCCTGGGAAAGGCAGTATTTGGGATCTCGGCAGGGTATAATACCATAGAGCATAGGTCCACAGTCTTTTTGAGCCTATGGCACAGCATGGTGGCCACAGCTGCAAAATGAAATGGCTGCCACAAGAGGTGGAGCTGGCCACAAAATGGCTGCCACAGCTTCAGTCACACAGTGAAGAGCCTTGTGCTGTGGTAGCAGTGTCTGCCAAAGCAATATTTGTAAAAGCCAATCAAATATCCAATGGCCAATCAGAAGCCTTGCTTGGGGAAAGCTCCACCCGGCCCTGCTCACTTTCTAAAATCACATGGTATGTGCCAGGAGAGCTATTGGTGGGTGCCATGGTCTACTCTCCAAAGCACTCATTTTCTCTTGGGGAATGGATCTCTGTAATCTGGAGATTAGTTGTAATTCTGGAATATCTCTAGGCCCTACCTGAAGATAACACAAATTTAGGCAAGAGGATAGGCTGGAAAAGGTAGGAAGTCTGAGGAGGAATCCATGCTCTTTCGAGGGTTGTGTGCAGTGGTGGCCGAAGCAGCCGTTCCAGGTCGACGCAGGGAGGCGCAAGCGCCGGTGCGTCAGTCATCGCATACATGCAGGTGTGGAGCTCTGTGCCTGCATGTGTGCATTTGGTTGCACACTGGCACCTCTCCTCCCCCCTGCGGCCCGGTGCTGGATGCATCAGCCTGGAATGGCTGCTTCGGATGCCGCCACGCGCAACCCTAGCTCTTTTCCTTGGTAGTGGAGGCCTTGGGTTTTTTTTTTATTTTACATTCTTCATTATTCAGATGTCTTAAGCACGTTGCAGAACTTTGTGGGCAACCTTGAAATGAAATCTGCTGCTTCCGTGCAAGCTGCCATTTTGATTCCAATCATGCCCTTTCATGCTCCTTTCCTCTCGTTGAATATACTCTTGTTCGGAAGAAATGTCAGCTCACTCCTCCGCTTCCCGTCACAAAGGATATTGACAACTTTTATATGGAAGTTGGGACTCCCGAGTACCTTTAGCCCTAAAGCCCCGAGACGTGTACCCTTTATAATCAACTGTGCTTTATATGTCGAGAGCTGCCTTATCTGTTAAGTGGGAAAATACAGTGACCTTTGAAATATGTAAAACAGCTATTTTCTGAGAGCGTTTTTCTATGTGTAAGGAATATATCCAGACAAGGTAATTTTTTTTTTTAAATAAAAAGATGTTTTTGAAAGGGATGCTCTCTGCAGTTCCAGTAAAGGAGGAGCTATGCAGTATTAAAAGTAGACATTGCCTGCCTCCATGTCATGACACTAATGTTCCTTAGAGGTTGCCCATCCAAATACTAGCTAGGATCAGTTAACTCTGGACATCCCTTGCCTGGCGGCCAGACAATCCGCCAGGCATTTGGAGCTCTTCCGCCAGGCATTTGGTTGAGACCAGATGTAATCAACAGCAATTGAAGGGCCCCTGCTCCCCCCTGCCCCTCCTGCCCCCCCTCAGAATTCCACCAATGCTCTGGACCTGTTTGCATTGTTGCATTGTTGTAATGTTTATATTGTTTATACTGTTATATTGTTATATGGTAACAACTATTAGTATTAGTATTGTAAGGTATTCACTTGTTTATAGACTGTTTTATGTATTGTTTTTTGTTCCTATGTAAACCGCCCTGAGCCTTCGGGGAGAGCGGTATATAAATATAATCAGTCAGTCAGTCAATCAATCCTAGGATCTCTTGGCTACATACACATGCCATATGATAAATAAATATTTACCTATAAATAAATATTTATCTGCTATTTTAGACTTGATTCTCACCAGTAGTGGAAGAACTGTTGGATGAAGTGGAAGTAGTGGGCACACATGGTAGTAGTGACCATGTGATTCTGGAATTTACAATTGTGGGAAAGAATAAACTGTTACGTAGTCGGATGTATAGACTGGACTTCAGGAAAGCAGATTTTAACAGACAGGCATGTTGGGTAGAGTCCTGTGGCCAGAAAGACTTAAAGAGATGGGAGTCCAAGAGGCCTGGGAGTTTCTTAAAAGTGAAATGCTGAAGACTCAATTACAAACAATTCCCTTAAGAAGAAAAGATGGAAGGAGCCTAAGGAAGCCAAGGTGGCTCCATAAGCAGCTGTCAAATGATTTGAGGAATAAAAAAGAATAATTTAGGAAATGGAAGGCAGGCCTTATTACTGAGGATGAGTATAAACAAATAATCAATGAATGTAGGGAGAGTATTAGAAAAGCTAAAGCCCAATACAAGCCTAGGCTAGCAAGAAATGCTAAACATAGCAAAAAAGGGTTCTCTAGTAATATTTCAAGTAAGCGAGAGCAAAAAAGTGAAATTATAATAGATGACGATGACGAAGAGAGGGCTGAACTGCCTAACTCCTATTTCTCCTCAGTCTTCTCTTGTGAGGGAAATAGTGCTCAATGTGGCAAAAACATATCACAACAGGGGGGGATGGGAATGGTGACTGGGGGTAGTTCACAAAAACCTAGTTTCTTTAAATGAAACAAAGTCTTCTGGGCCAGATGAATTGCATCCAATGGTACTAAAAGAACTTGCAGATGTAATCTCTGAACCTTTGTCCATTATTTTGGATGCTTCTTGGAGAACAGATAAGGTGTCAGGAGGCGGGCAAATGTTGTCCCCATCTTCAAGAAAGGGAAAAAGGAGGATCTGGGTAACTACTGATCTTCATCTTGACATCTGTAGCTGGCAAAAATTTGGAACAAATCATCAAACAGTTGGTTCTTGAGCAACTGGAACAGAGAGCTGTGATTTCTAAGACTCAGCATGGTTTCGCAAGAGCAAGTCATGTTAGACAAAACTTATCTCTTTTTCCGAGAAAGTGACTACCTTGCTGGATCAGGGGGGATGCTGTGGACATAGTTTACCTGGATTTCAGTAAAGCTTTTGATAAGGTTCCACATGATATTCTTGTTGTAAATGCGGTATGGATCCTAATTCTGTCATGTGGCTCGTTAACTGGCTGACCCATCATACCCAAAGGATACTTGTAAATAGTTCAGCATACTCTTGGAGAAGAGTGACAAGTGGAGCGCCCCAGGGATTTGTCCTGGGGCCTATGTTGATCAACATATTTATAAATGATTTGGATGAGGGATTAGAGGGAGTACTTATTAAATTTGCAGACGATACTAAATTGGAAAGAGTAGCAAACACAAAAGAAGACCGAATCAGAATACAGGGTGATCTTGATAGGCGCGAGAACTGGGCTAAAATAAATAAAATTAAATTCAATAGGGCCAACGGGATTTTGGGCTGTATCAAATGGAGTACTGTGTCCAGATCTTGGGAAGTGATGGGACTACTTTACTTTGTTCTGGTTCTGCCTCACTTGGAGTACTGTGCTCTGTCTTGGGCACCACAGTTGAAGAATTACTAATACTTCTTCCTTGTGGCCTGGTTCACAGTGGCTGGGTTCACTACTGGGACAAAGACAAGATTCACACACTGATGTCTTAATGTTTCAAGCAGTCAAAATACTCTGTGTGAAGATGCTACTATCCCTTGGCATGTTCACGGAGAAGGTTGAATATGCCTTGCAATTCTGTTTAAATACTGCTGTGGTTCATTCTGCACATGTTGGAAAATCCAGCTGCAAAAGCACACTGGAAGTGTATTATCCAACGTGTTCAGAATGAGGACTCTGCTGGGAGTGTACCATCTTCTTGTTAATGGGGGGATCCAAACATACTCTAAATATCCTTTGACGATCTTAAGGAGTCTTCCTCCAGTTTTAGTAGCGCTTCCATTGGAGGGAGAGCCACTTATGATAGAAGAAGGCTCCTTAGATTAGAGCAAGCCTTCAAATCTGAGCCCAAAAGACCACTTTGCTCAATGGTACGATAATATTGCCAGGTTCTCTGCTGATCCTTGGCTAGAAGAAGAATTGGTACTTATATACTGCTTTTCTCTAGCAGAAGGAGTCTCAAAGAGGCTTACATTCACCTTCCCTTCCAGGTTCCCCCAACCCTTCCTCATACGTCTTGGACTCCAAACCCGTCACCATCTTTGTTGCCCTCCTCTAGACATGCTCCAGTTTGTCTCCATCTCTCTTCAACTATGGTGCCCAAAACTGAACACAGTACTCCAAGTGAGGCTGTGGAATTCACTTGTGGAATACGCTGCCAGTGGATGTAGTGATGGCCATGGGCACTGCTTGAAAACGGGATTAGATTGATTTATGGGATGGAAGTCCATCAAGGGTTACTGTCCATGATGACTCCTCTGCATCCAAATGTGGAAAATTCTGAATACCAGAGCCTGGAGGCCACATTCAGGGGGAGACCTTGGCTTCTACGCCTATTCATTGGCCCCCAAGGCTCAATCGCCCGAGCAACCTTTTTTGTTTCCGAATGCTTAAGATGGAACTACAAGTGCCCAGTTACTTGCAGGCAGTTTCCCTTCCAGCCCTTTAATAGCCGGGCTGCATTGGTGGTGGTGGTGGGGGAGGCACTGTTATTAGCTTTACCTTTGAATGAAATTAAAAGTAAGATAAACTGAATGAAAGCAGCAGAGGGATTATTTATTAAAGCGTCTTGTTCATTTTATGCGTTCGCCGCCGTTCCCCAAGGCTTGAATTACTTCGGGAGGGAATAGTCCGTAGCCACTTGCCGCATAATGAAGGAGTCCATTTAAATTCAGGGCAAGGCTTCTCTCGTTGCACACAAGTCCGGCGCTTTGCTTTTGTGACCTTGGTTTTCGTTTCCCCTCTCTTCCCAGTGGAGGCTGATGGCTGTTGCCTTGCGTTCCCTATCATAGTTAAGGGGGTATAGGCCGTCCTTCTTCAGCAGGATGTCAGGGTTGCTCATTGTACGCAGAGAGAAGGGAGAGCAAGCCGGATACGGTTCAGCTTCCTCATTTTCCTTCTTTATTCATGAGCAGAAGGAACTTGCCGGTGCAGGCTCCGTGTTAATCTGGCAAGAACACATGGGCCAGTTCCTTTCAGACGTTGCTCTTTAAGGCATTGATGAAGCTCGGTGACTGGGATCGCTTGGTGAGGCTAACGCGGCTCCTGAGCACGCTCGGGGAAACGTTTCACTCGTCTTAAACTTTTCTAAATTAAAGCTAATTCCCATTTCGTTCAGAGGACATTGTTGTCTTCGGATAGAGGTTTAATGAAGCAAGAGGAAGAAAAACAAGCCCTCTGGGATAGATCTGGTCTGATCTGGTCGGTTTGTTCCAGCTGAGCTCTTCTTAGGCTGTAGGCAAGCCGCAAAAAGTCTGTATGTAATGTGTGGTGCAGCCATTAGAGGAGGTAGGCAGTGGCAAGCCGCCTCTATGAGCCTCTTGCCTTGAAAATCCTATGGGGTAGCCATAAGTCAGCTGTGACTTGACAGCTCTTCACACACAGAGTGGTTAGCGAGTCAAGACTATGACTTGGGGAAGTAGTTCTCAACCTTCCTGATGCCGCAACCCTTTAATACAGTTCCTCATGATGTGGTGCCCCACAACCATACAATTATGCAAGTGTCCTTTCACAGAAATTAATCCAAAACTGACCAATGGCGTGAAGATCCATTGTTCATGATTGTATATAAATTGGTTTTCTTCTGGGGTTTCTCAGTTCAGTTCTGCCTCTTGTCCCACCATGCTGATCTCGCTCTTTTCCGCTGCTCCGGACAGACAAACGCTCTATCTCCGTCTACCTCGCAAGGTCTCCCCCTTGGAGAGAAGGGCCCTGCCGCAACCCCTGTGAAAGGGTTATTTGACCCCCAAAGGGATCCTGACCCCCAGGTTGAGAAACACTGATCTAGGGCAACCTTTCTCATTTTTTTTTAAATCATTGAGAAACTCTTGAAATATTCTTCAGGCTTTGAGAAACTCCAGAAGTGTTGTGATCATGCAGAATTTGATAGGGAAGCATAGCTGTGGACATGCCCACCTGGGGCCCCTCCTTTTTCCACCCCTTCCAGGCCAATCATTGGCCATTTGGGGAGGGCTGGGTGGGTGGGTCAACATGATCATATATGGTCATATCATCTGATAAATGTTTACAAAAATTTTAAAAAATATATTAAAGCTTAATTAACTCCCACCCATTCGGGAAGCCCTTCCAGGTCCATCAAGAAACCCCAGAATTTCATGAAACACTCAGGAAGCCTGATCTACGGGACGCAGGTTTGAATCCCCACTCGGCCAAGGAAGCTTGCTGGGTGACCTTGGGCCAGTCAGCTGACTTATGGCTCTTAGCCTCAACTACCACACAGAGTTGTGGAGACAGAAGGAAGAGAGGAGACTGACATAAGCTGCGTTGGGTCCCCGCAGGGGTGAAAGGTGAGGGAATAAATGAAGTAATAGAAAAATGGGCTTGTATCCAAGAAGAGTCTTGTTATGACAAGTCAGTAATTTTCAGCCCCTCGTTGGAGAACATGGAAGAAGGCATCAAGGTTATATCTGTATTGAATGTCAATAACTCAGTGCAAACCTACATACACGAAAGAAAAAAAATTGCATTTCAAGAAATGACCTTTATTGTTCAGCCCAGGAAAGACTCTGTATAAATCCATCTGTTCTGTTGACTTTCAGCCGTCTTTTCCTAGCTCACATTCGAAAGGGTCCCTTTCCTGTTATTTTCTAAAAACAGCGGCCCAGAACTAGTCGATGTCACACAACTTGCAATCTTAAATGTCGACACGTCAACCCTTCTCTATAAAATTGGCTGATGCAAGCATCTGGGCTTGGTTAGGCCTCAAATTATACTTTTCAGTTTTCATTTCATATCGGAGATTATCAGGCAATGTTCGGGGACCACTAGGTTTTAATTTCCTGGCTGGTCTGGGCATAAATCATCGCGTGTCATGCATGGATGTGATTCTCAAATCAAAATTCAACTTCTCTCTTTTCTCTTCTCGAGGAAAACTCTGTCCCTGCTCTACCAGGCCAAATCATGGGGAAGGAAGTTTATCCATTTGGTATGATGTCTGGATTGATAAACCATGTTTTTTCCATGGATTGTGAGCCAGAACCAGAAGCCATGGTTTGAAGTGGTTTTGCAAACAGTACGTCAGGCTCATTAAGGATATTTGAATTCATGATGTCCATGTGGTCCATTGCTCCAGTTTTAGACCCAGTGCGTCATGGAGACAAGTGAAAAGGTAAAGCTTATCGCTTGCTCAACAGGAAATGGAAGCGCATTTGAAGAGAAGAAGAAGAAGAAGAAGAGTTGGTTCTTATAAGCCGCTTTTCTCTACCCCAAAGGAGTCTTACCCCAAAGCGGCTTACAGTCACCTTCCCTTTCCTCTCCCCACAACAGACACCCTGTGAGGTGGGTGAGGCTGAGAGAGCCCTGATATTTCTGCTCGGTCAGAACAGCTTTATCAGTGCTGTGGCGAGCCCAAGGTCACCCAAGCTGGCTGCATGTGGGGGAGTGCAGAATCGAACCCGGTATGCCAGATTAGAAGTCCGCACTCCTAACCACTACACCAAACTGGCTCTCTCCAGTTTGGAAGCACAAATCACATTTGATCTCTAAAGGATGGTTTGGCATGATATCCAAACTGAAACTCTGTCTGTGGAAGAACAGAGCAAAGTTGGAGTCCATGGGCAACTTCAAGACCAAGAGAGAGCATATACCCAGAATTAAACTTTGTCTTAAAGATGCCACTGGAATAAAACTTCGTTCTGTTGCTTGAGACCAGACTTTCTCAACCAGGATTTTGGGACAGCCCTGGAAGGGTCTCCTGAATGGGTGGGGTTTTATATATTTTTAAAGAATGTGTTAAACATTTATCGAGTTATATGACCATGTATGGACATGTTGACTCACCCTCCCCTCCTCCCAAAATGGCCAATGATGGGCCTGGAGAGGGTGGGGAGGGGCCTTGGGTGGGCGTGTCCACACCTCCGCCTCCCAACCCTATTCTGCACTTCTGGGGTTTCTCAAAGCCTGAAGAATGTTTCAGGGGTTTCTCAACGATAAAAAAAAGTTGAGGAAAGTTGCTTCAAGCCAACACTGCTCCTCACCTGAATCTGTCTCTGGAAGCCTTAGTTAAAAAGGGATGGTGTTTCCGCTAATTCTGCCAGCTCATCCAAGAGGCCCAGAATCCGTGAGGTTTGTTACTGCCCCTGCATACTGCCTTTACTGTGCTGAGATTTCAGACCCAAACTTCTCAATACCCAACCATCACCACTGTGTTAAGTTCCCATTCAGTCAACAGCTTTGCATGCGGGGGCTCTCGGAAGCAGCTGCCTGTCGTCTTTGATGCTGTCCAATCTGTGCATATCTCTCCGGAGAAAATGCTTGGCAGGTTTGATGGCTGGGATATTGAGCGTAGATGAAAGTAAATGTCTGAGCAATCATGATGAATATACAGCCTCATAAGGTGGCTCCATTTGCAGCAGCGATACAAAGCGGGTCTTTTGACAAACAAATCTAGTTTGCTGCCTTCGGGGGATAAACGTCCAACTTTTTAGGGTTTGATTTGTGGCTCTGTTCTTGAACACTCAGAGTTAGTCTTGTTTAGCCTCTACTCAGGCAAGAGTAAAGAGTTTGAGAACTGGGAAGTGGATATCCTTGAGCAGAGGGATGGGTTAAGGCAACGTAAGCAGTCCCCATCGGTCTCCGAACATCTGGTGATTGAACCTGCAACCCCACACTCCTTTAAAACGAGCCGCAAGGGAGTGGCGGGCTATAAATATAATAATAATAATAATAATAATAATAATAATAATAATAATAATAATAATAATAATAATAAAGCCACTGGGGGGGGACTAAAAGTTCCTAACCCTATGCCTTTGCTGCAACCAAATGTAGGAGGAAGAGCGTGACTGCAATCCATTTTCTGTACTTTCGTATACTTTGTCTTTGTTGTTTGCGTAGTTCTCTATTTCTCTATTTGTGCTAGTTCAGCGGTTGCTTTGTGCTGTTCGATTGCACGGTGTTGTATCCTGTAATCCACCCTGAGTCTTAGTGAGAAAGGTGTAGAACATGAATAAAAATTGGTGGGTGAGAATGGGTTATTAAACCCTTCTAGCGTGGTATAGCAGTTAAGAGTGGCGGTTTCTAAACTGGTTTGATCCCCCAGTTCTCCTCCAAATCCAGCCAGCTGGGTGACCTTGGGCTAATCACAGTCCTGAAAGTGCTGTTTTCACAGAGCAGTTCTGTCAAAGCTCTCTCAGCCCCACCTTCCTCACAGGGTGTCTGTTGTGGGGAGAGGAAGGGAAGGAGATTGTAAGCCGCTTTGAGACTCCTTCAGGCAGTGAAAAACACAGTCTAAAACCCAACTGTTGTTGTTGTTGTTGTTGTTGTTGTTCTTCTTCTTCTTCTTCTTCTTCTTCTTCTTCCCTGCCCAAAGTTTTTCCTTCACAAATGCCTCCTAGGTCATATATAAAATCTTGGGGTTTTCCCCCCACTCTGGACAAATTCTGAAAGTGAATATAAGCCCACCTCAGAGAGACCTGGGCAAGGAGGTAGGTGCTTCAGGAACGAATCAGGGTGCATGGAAGGAGAGGGGGAGTGAGAGCACAAGTGCCTTTGCCTACTCATTCTACCGGTTCAGGCTCTTCTGTGTCTACATTTGCATTTCCTTGGCAAGGATTTGTTTGGGGGAATGTTATTTGTCAAATTGGCGTATGGTGATTTGACTAAAGAATTTGCAGAGCCCTTAGCACCAGAGCCAGTTTAAGGATTTGCAGGGCCCCACCAGAGTCCAGTTGTGATGGGAGCAGCCAGACTGGCAGTGGAGGGACCCTTCCATAGTAGAAAAGGGTGTCACTCTGAGTGTCCTCCAAGAGGGAGAAGGGGGAGGAGAGAGGCTGGCCCTGAACCATTGGGGGATGGCATTGTGTGGAGCCTCTGGAAGTGCAGGGCCCGTAGCATGTGCTACATAGAGTCATAGAATCATAGAGTTGGGAGGGGCCATTCAGGCCATCTAGTCCAACCCCCTGCTCAACGCAGGATCAGCCCAAAGCATCCTAAAGCATCCAAGAAAAGTGTGTATCCAACCTTTGCTTGAAGACTGCCAGTGAAGGGGAGTTCACCACCTCCTTAGGCAGCCTATTCCATTGCTGAACTACTCTGACTTTGAAAATTTTTTTCCTGATATCAAGCCTATATCGTTGTACTTGTGGTTTAAACCCATTACTGCATGTCCTCTACATCAGGGGTAGTCAACCTGTGGTCCTCCAGATGTCCATGGACTACAATGCCCATGAACCCCTGCCAGCAAATGCTGGCAGGGGCCCATGGGAATTGTAGTCTATGGACATCTGGAGGACCACAGGTTGACTACCCCTGCTCTACATGGATAAACCGGCCCTAGTTTTGCCCTCTATGGACTCAAGATCTACTGAAGCGAGCTGGACTTGTGTCGGAGTACATCCGCATTGGGGGTCAAGCGACAAGTCTTGGATAAGCTCTTGTGCCTTTGCTTTCGAGGCAGAGTTCATCTTGTAATGAACTGCCTTGTCCCACTGGAACCTATTACAATAATGCCTTTGTAATGGAGTCTTGAAGAGGTCCCTGTGGGGATTGCTTTGAGATAATTTTACCATCGAGTGATCATTTCCTAAAGAAATGGAATGTCAGCCTTTTCAGAACTCCACTACTTTTTCCAAGGAAGTATTTAGCAATAGTCTCATTAGGCTGTTCCTCGCTGTTCTGACGGACCGGTGACGAGGGTTTTTACATATGGCCACTTCCCTCTATGTAGCTTTTTTTGCTAGGGGATCAGTAAAGAAAGTGAACCAAAGAAACCATGTGTTTCTTGGTCTGGAGGGAACAATCATGAGGAAGAAAGAGGAGACGCATAGACTTGTCAATTTCCCGGGGTGGGGGGTGGGGGGAGGCCAAGGCCTAGCGGCATCATAGGGATAATCCAGTGACATCACAGGGTTGCTGCAGAGGGGATGGATGTTCTCAGTTTTTGCAAACTACGAATCCTCTTTTACCATGCCCAACTTTGTTACAGTCCCCACCATGCAAGGCAGGGCATCTCTCTTACAGCTTGTTGTATTCAGTAGATGGACACAGTGGAACTAGGGATGCCAGCCTCCAAGTGGGACCTGGAGATCCCCTGGGATTACAGCTCATCTCCAGAATACAGAGATCAGTTCTCCTAGAGAAAATAGATGCTTTGCTGGGCAGACTCTATGGTATTGTATCCCAATAGAGTCCCTGTCCTCCCCAGGCTCCATCCCCAGATCTACTGGAGCCTCCAAGCCTAAATCTCCCCCCAAAATGTGTTTTGTTCATTGTTGCCCGAGTTTTCTTTATATCTGGGTTTCAGCACAGAGTGGTTTGCCCATGTAAACCAGGCTTTCTCAACCTGAGCAATATGACCATATATGGGCACATTGACCTGCCCCCTCCCCAATGGCCAGTGATGGGCCTGGAGAGGACGGGAAGGAAGAGCTGATAGGCACAGCTATGTCCACAGCTCTGCTTCCCAACCATATTCTGCACCATCGAACCACTTCTGGGGTTTCTCCAAGCCTGAAGAATGTTTCAGGGGTTTCTCATTGGTAAAAAAAGTTGAGAAAGGCTGAAGTGTAAACAAATGGTACTCACATGAACACATGAAGCTGCTTTGGTGTAGAGCCAGTTTGGTGTAGTGCTTAGGAGTGCGGACTTCTAATCTGGCATGCCGGGTTCGATTCTGCGCTCCCCCACATGCAACCAGCTGGGTGACCTTGGGCTTGCCACGGCACTGATAAAACTGTTCTGACCGAACAGTGATATCAGGGCTCTCTCAGCCTCACCCACCCCACAGGGTGTCTGTTGTGGGGAGAGGAATGGGAAGGCAACTGTAAGCTGCTTTGAGCCTCCTTCGGGTAGGGAAAAGTGGCATATAAGAACCAACTCTTCTTCTTCTTCTTCTTCTTCTTCTTCTTCTTCTTCTTCTTCTTCTTCTTCTTCTTCTTCTTCTTCTTCTTCTTCTTCTTCTTCTTTCTGCTGACTCAGACGACTGATCCTTCAAGGATCCACTCCAGAGCCCGAATCAAGGTGCTGGTTCTGAACTTTACAAGGTTTCTGAAGGACTGTCTTCTCCCATTTCTGACTGTAGCTTATTTGATGGGTGTACAAGAAAGGGCCTTTTTAGGGGCAGCCCCACAATTATGGAACAACCTGCCTAGGGAGGTGGTGCTTGGCCCCCTCAATTTTGATCTTTAAGAGGCTGCTGAAGATGGTTTTATTTAGGGCTGCATTTGAATGAAAGCAGCCTAAACTGTTATTTTAAAGTTTGGTATTTTAATGTTTGTGTTTTTTTTTAATTTAATCTATTAATATTGTAAGCTGCCTCGAGCTCCATAGGGAAGAAAGACAGCTAATATATATATATATATTTAATATTGAACAATTTTTTATTGTGCACATTGCAGTTTTTCATTTTTTTAAATAATTGTTTTTGTATTTTTGGTCATTATTTTTTGTAAATTGCCTTGAGTTCTTGTGAGAAGAAGACCTACACATGAAACAATAAAGAAACCAGGGATATTTGCTAACATACGGAATGCTCTTTTTCTGGGTGTTTGTAGGACTCTGACTGGCTTTTGGAAGCCACGTCTTGGGTAGAAGTGTTAGCAGCACATATCCTGGACTCTTGGAACGGGACAGGATGGCAAGTTCAACTAAATAAATGCAACGGGTATTTATCTGGAGAGCCAAACTGTGGCTCTCCAGATGTCCACGGCCTACAATTCCCATGAGCTCCTGCCAGCATCATGCTCCCCTCAATTATTTTGTGTTGATTTTCCCCACTTCGAAATGAAACTACACTAAAGTGACCAGATTTTAACATTGGTAAAGCGGCACGCCATTGACCGGGGGAGGGGGGGAGGGGGGTTCTTGATTAAAAATTTGGTCTATATGGAGCAACAAAAAGTTTCATAGAATGCTGTTAAGTGTGGCAGGGCCCCCCTGCCTCATTGACAGGCACACTGTCTTCTATAACCAATGGCACCACACAATAGTCTAGGCTTAAGCTAAAGCCAAGACAACACTGCTAGGATCGGCCAAGCCAGGCCAGACTCCATCTCTGCCTTAGGTTTGGAATGACAGCCTTTGCCTGACCCAGAGGTGCCTCTGGACTCAAGCTTGCATCCACTCCCCCCCCCCATTGTATTTCTAAGCGAGTGGACTGGCTTCCTCCTGTTTGCCTAAGGGCTCATAGGAAAATCCTTTGTCTTGCAACATTTTTCACACTTGGCCCCTCTGCCAGGGGAAATCTCTTCCCCACATCCTGCCAGCTAGACCTGATGGCTCTCTTCCTCAGAGCCATTAATACCTTTATCGAAATCCATTTAAGGCCATCCCCCCACTTGGCCAGGTATTGTCCTAATCTCCGGGGACCCTGGAAACTTCCAGCACATGCTTACCTGAGCCTTGTCACGTAGCCCCCTTCCCAAAAACCCCATAAAAACTGTGGCTTCACACAGCCACTCAGAGTGTCTTCCAACCCGGGACCTCCCACGCTGGTTCGTGCTTCTTCCTCTGACCTACCACTCCTCGGACAGGTAACTATCAAGCCTTCCACTCTTCCTCCCCCTTCTCTATATGACTGTTTGTATGTGTGTTAGCTATTTGTGTGTCTTTTTGTTATTTTCCTTTCAATAAAAGCTTATATTAATATTTTACCATTTAAATCTGTGTTTGCCTTGAGTTCCTACGGGTTCAATCGACCCTCGTATACAAAGGTAACGATCCGATAACGCTAAGTTACCCCCCTCTCGCAGCATTTGAGTTAATATTCCCCAAAAAGCTCAAAGATACGTGTTTTAGGACACGTGTCCAGCAATTTGGGTAACAATGCATAGGACGCAAAAATAGTATTGTAATATATATATTTTTAATTTCAACATAAGTACAATTTGCCAGGTACCCCCAGATGTCCCTTCAAAAGCGGGACAAACTACACCAAGCCATGCTTTTTAGTGGGGACTACTTTCACTTGGTGTATTCCCTTGGTATTTCCCGTCGAAAGTGGTCCCTCGTACTTTGTTTGCAGGCGGTAAAGCTTTTGGCCTCCGTGAGGCTGGGATGTCTTTTACCAATCCTGTAAGTGCCAGCTCAGACTTATTCTATAGAACAGCGGTCCCCAACCTTTTTATCACTGGGGACCGGTCAACGCTTGACAATTTTACTGAGGCCCGGGGGGGGTAGTCTTTTGCCGAGGGACGTCATTGCTGACACCTGAGCCCCTGCTCTACTTGCTTTCCTGCCAGTGCCCCTGTCTTCCCGCCGCCCGCTGGGGGCCGCTGCCAGCAACAGTTGCGCAGTGCCATGCTGAGGGGGAGCCCCAGCCATGACGTCCGCTGAAGAGCACCAAAGGTGAGCTGGCAGCAGAGTGGCAGAGCAGCCCCTGAGGCAGCAGCCGGGGAGGAGGATGAGGAGGAGCTGCGGCCCGGTACCAAATGAACCACGGACCGGCACCAGTCCCCGGACCGGGGGTTGGGGACCACTGCTATAGAAGTCTTCATCCTTGGTAATGTTGTCTGCTGCATAATTGCCTGAAACTGCCCCCCCCCAATTCTTCCTGCTCCCCAATTTTTTGTGTCTTGAGCAGGCGTCGTTTATGTGTGTTGTGCATTGTGGGCCTTCACACATTTCTGTGGCAGAAAGGGTTTTTATACAGTTTGAAGTGGATTTGCGCTCTGAGCAAGCTTGCCGGGAGGCCTTTTCCCCGTCTTGCATTTCAGGTGAGCGTTTAGAAGACTGAATTACTGGATGTTTTACTTTCTCGGAACAGATGGCCAACAGCAAGCTCCTTTGTTTAAGTCTGATAGTTATACTAATTAAAGCTTCGCTGCAGTCGTCTCGTGAAACCGGAAGGACGGTATGTGCCGTACTGGAGTCCTTTACGGACTCCGTGTTTATCTGTTATTCTCGACACATCCCAAGGACCTTCTGGAACATTGTTCTTTTGGCTTGAAGATGCCGTTCCTTTTTCCCTCATGTTTATTTGGGGTTTCTTTTTGGGTGAAAGAATGTCTTTTTTTGAGAGTACTAGCACTCCACACTGGGATCTGGAAAGCGACTTTGTCCTGTGTTCCTGCGAAGTAATTTCCGTGGAAATAAATGGCACCTCAAAGGCCCATTATGCACAGGGGGGATAGCGAGCATTCGGGGTGAAATGGTGGCGACTAAAATTACCGATAATGCACGGAGCCGGCTGCAACCGGCCACAGATTTGGTGCATGCCGCCGAAAAAGCCGCGTTAGCAAAACGCGGAAGAAAGCGCAGCTTCCGGGTGACCGGGGCACAATCAGAAGCGGCGCCGGGGTCGCCGTGTGCATAATCGGTTACTCTGGGTTTTGCCGCCATTGCGTCCCGTCCCGTGCATAAGCGGTTTGCTTAGTTTCTTCCCCCTCCGCGTTTTCCATGTGACCCGAAATCGCCGTTTCGGCGGCCGTGCATAATGGGCCAAAATGAGCCTTTTTGAATGGTGAGCAGAGCTGGCAACTATCTGCAACCACAGTCTGTGTTTTAAAATGGGATAGTGGCCGGGAGAGAACAACCTGTATAATTCTTAATAACATTGAGTGTTTGATACTTCTGTGAATGTGTTCACAATTCCGATGTAGTATTAATGCCTGCTGTTACTCCCTAGGTAAGGATTTCTGAAACAAAGTTTGTTGTGCAACTCTTACGTTTAAGAACATAGGATCAGACCACTAGTCTGTCTAATCCAGCTGACTGGGGTACACAATGGCCAACCAGTTGACCTGAGGGGGGTGGGGGGGAGACAACAAATAGAGCGTAGCGACTGAGGCTGTCTCTTCCTGCTGCTTCCCGGCTCTGGCATTCAGGGATGTGCTGCCTCTGAAGACAGAAGCCCACTTAAGACAATCTGCTGAACCCTGCCTATGTTTTTGACCATTGCTAGCTCCATTGGCAGTGAATCCCACAATTTACACACTCACCGAGCAAAGATTTCTTTTCTTTAGTCGGCTCAGAACCTATTTGCCAACAATTTGATTGGGTTCCAATAAGGGAGTCCTGATATGAGAGAAAAAGCTCCCTTGATTCACTTTCCCCGCCCCGCATAATCTTATAAATCTCCGCCAGGTCTTGTCTTAGTCATCTTTTATCTGGACTGAAAAGTCTCAGACTTTCCTGACTTTGTTCAGAGGGAAGCTGCTTCAATTGCAGGGACACGCAAGGACTTTGTTCCTCAATGTGCTTAAAAGTTCTCTCTTGGTTGTTTCTACAAATTATCCACAACAGATGTTAGGCGAACTGGGCTGCAAATTCCAGATCCCGTCTCCTTTCCCTCTCAATTGTAGAAAATGTTTTGGCCTGAAGGCCACATCTGGGTCTTCCCCTGCTTCTTGATGCATATACTTGTATATAATATATACTTTTAAATAGATCAACGACTTCACATATGAGTGCTTTATGAACCCTTGGGGGTGTGCCATCTGGATCTGCAGACTTATTAGTTTTCAGTTTGCTTAGCAGTTCTAGGACTTCATGTCACCTCAACTGGACTCAGTTGTTCAAACTCCATTCCTAAAAACAGTCGCTCTGGCATCGGTGTGTGCCCAATAAACACCAAATGAATCCATGCACACTGAATAAGCAGTTTAATGAGGGAGCCTCCTAACAGGACAGTGCCAATTTCCAACAGAATAACAAACAAGCCCCGGTGAATGACTCTTGTTTCAATATTCTTCATCAGTGTATAATGTAACAATCAATGGATGAAATGAGATACAATGGCAAACGTTCTGTGTTTTGTCCATCTCCAGAAACGCGCAGTGAAAACAGATGAAAAAAATTCATTCTGTTTCTTTGCCATCTCCCTATCTCCCTTTAGCAATCCTTTTATTCCTTTGTTGTCTCAAGGTCCAACCACCTCCCTAGCTGGTTCCCTACTATATTTGAAGAAATATGTACTGCTTCTCTTAGACTTTTCAGCCATCTCCTCAAATTCTCCTTTTGCTTGCATCATTGCCGGCTTATAGTTATTTTGATAGAGTCTGTGCTCCTTTCACCTGGATCGGGGAAACCTTCCACTTTCAAAAAGAAACCTTTTTGCCTTTTATGGCTTCTTTGGCTTGAGTGGTGAACTGTGCAGGCATTCTTTTAGATTTGAGTATCTAGTCTCCATTTGTATAGTTGCCAGGCACCCTGGAGGTATTTCTCTCTTACTTTAATGTCCTTCTGACCAGTCCATTTTAGCAACATTTTTGCTTTTGAAATAAAAAGTGATTGTTTTAGACTTTGGGGAAACTCTCTGTCGTTATGAATATTGAATTGAATAGCTTTCTGGTCACTGTTCTCAGTTGGTGCAACAATGTTTATATCTTACACTAGGTCTGGAGCCCCTTTTAGAATCAAGTCCAGAGATGCAACAGCTCTGACCAACTGCTCCAATGCACGGTCATTTTATTGTGTCTAGAAAGCTTGCTTCTATGGCTTGACTATAGCACATATTTGCCCAATCAATGTGAAGGTAGTTGAAGTCACCTGTATTGCAGGGGTGCGATTCTAGCTCACCTTGTAGGGGTGTAGCTCACCTGGATGATGTGAAAGAGCTCGAATTTCTTATTGCCAGGCAATCATAGAATCTTCCAGCCACACTACGCACATGCACATGCAATAGTCAACCAACCAATCTCAAGACTATTTGAAAAGTGTAGACTGCAGCCGAATCTGCACATTTTTACAATGCTAAAGGCAAAGCCCATTGCACCCAGGAATACAAGGGGCACTAGGTCACATGCCTGCACTCTGCCCTTCCTGGGTGCTGGCCCCCCTCCCCACGCTCGATCTTGAAATCCAGCATGATGGGCTAGGTCTGATCAATCACTTCTGCCACCACGTGAAGGCAGCTGGATGGCCAACCTCCAGGTCAGGAATAATAGAATCCTAGAATCATAGAGTTGGAAGGGGCCATACAGGCCATCTAGTCCAACCCCCTGCTCAACGCAGGATCAGCCCAAAGCATCCTAAAGCATAATAACTGATCTCCAGGCTCCAATTCCTCTGGTGAAAAAGCTGAAAAGAACAATGAAAGAAACAAAAGGAACGGAGGGAGGAAGGAATAAAGAGATGGGGAGAAACAGAAGGAAGGAGAAAGAGAAGTGAGGGGCCTTGTTGGCTGCCTTCCTCCCTCTCCCCTACTCATTTTTGGGGTGGCTGGCTGCCCCAAAGGCCCCAGTGCTAGTGCAGTGTCTTTCTAGGGTCTTTCCCCAGCCCAGGCTTGGCCTGCCTGCCTGCCTTCCTCTGTCCCTCCCAGCCAGCCATCCTCTTTGTGCCCGGTTTACCTTTGCAGCAGAGCAGGCCAGCTCTTATTCCAAGTGGAAGGAGGAGGAAGGGGATGCACCTGGGGGCGGGGCACACCCAGGATGTGCTCTTTGTGATCGAGTGAATCCTCCCCATTGGTGGCCTATTCCAGGGACAGCCAATCAGATAGGGAATGTGTCGGTAGCATATGTTTGGTCATCGTTCGAGTGCTTAGATTCACCAATTTGGTCACCTTTTTAATGTCTCTCTCCATCTTGAGATTTGCCTTCTGGTTTTGATCAATGAAACGACAGTACTCCTGTTTGTGGCCAGACCCCTCCTCACCCCAAGGGGAAGTCTGCCTGCAAACACCTTTTTTCAAAACACTGCCCATCCCTTGGCTTTACATGGCTCTGCCATCACCTAAGATGGCTGAAAATGGATGTCAGTTGCATTGAAACTGACCAGATTGTGCTATGTCCTCTCTAGCAGTAATAACATGGTATACGCCAGCCTGATGCCATGCTTCCAGGAGCTGCAGTTCCCCAAGACTTGCCCTCTACACTCTCAGAGTTCTCAAACTCATTTGTTACGAGGGCCAGATCTGACATCATCGGGCCATGTGAGCCATGAAACATAATGCCAGGTACCAGAGAGACACACTTTATTTATTTATTAAATTTGTATGCTACCCTCCCCCGAGAAAGGGCCCATGAAACACATGCAAACCCAATTAGTGATAATATTTTTTACATTACCACTTTTACAGTATTTCATTTATTCAGCCGTCTTTGATACCTGACACCTCTTGCTCTGAATTATTGCATCAATACCAACACCTGTGCTGTAGCTATCTTGATTATGCTTGCCAATAAAGGCTTCTGTACTGTACTTGATTATGCTGTTTAGGTGAGTATCCGCAAGCTGAGGATTTTCTGACATTTATTTAGAAAACTGGATGGACACAAACACACACAAACACCCACTCTCTTCCCTTTAACTTGGATCTTTCAATGCTCTGACCCTTTTTGAGCATTGCTAGGTTTCACCAGGATATTCTTGAGATTTTTTTTTTTAAACTTTTTTGTTTGCTTATATCACAAGCTCAAACTATTTTGCAAAGCTGAGGCATCCCCCAAGTAAGTTAATACCTCGGTCTTGTAGCAGCAGAGAGACTTGAATTTTAGCAAGAGCTATTGGCATTTTGTGAACTTATTAAATGTTTTATTTGTGCTATTTCCCTTCTTTAGGGACTGAACATTCTCCTGATTTGTGGCAGTACTTACTTAGGCGTAAACTCAGCACAGTTATTCTCTTCCCCCCATTGCGTCTGCACTCTGGCTCTGACGCACATTTCTCTCTTTTTCTCCCTTGTGGTTGAGAGGGGCAGCCTCTAATCCAGAGCACCAGGTTTGATTCCCCACTCCTCTTCCACATGTAGGTGTCTGGGTGACCTTGGGCCAGTCGCAGTTCTCTCAGCGCTCTCCCAGCCTCACCTACCTCACAGGGCGTCTATTGTAGGGGAAGGAAGGGTAGGTTATTGCAAACCGCTTTGAGACCCCTTCGGGTAATGAAAAATGGAGCATAACCCCCCCCCCATTTCTTTTTCTCTCCATTTTTAATGGGCCGTCCTGCTGTCTAGCTACAACTTTGGGGTATCTTGTCTCTCCTGGGGATGTGGGGGGGTATTTCCTCTATATTGCTGGGTTGTCGGTTTCTGTATCGGTATTTCTTGTCCATTTTAATGGGTTTTTAATGGGAGTTTGAACTGGACACCTGTAACCCACCACGAGCCTGCTTGGGAGTGGCGGGTAACAAATTTAATAATGATGATGATGATTATGATGATGATGATAATCATCTAATAACAATATAATAATAATAACAATATAATAATAATAATAATAATAATAATAATAATAATAATAATAATAATAATAATAATAATGCCTTCCACCAGGCATTTGGTGGGGTCGACTGAGCCATAACATCTACAGGTGCCCCCCAGACTGAGGGAACGAACCGACTGAGGGATTGTCAAGTTATTGTTGAATTGTTATTGTTATTGTTCTAATTGTTCCAGTTGATATTTTGTTGTTATTGTTATATTGATTTTTGATATTGATTTTGATGGTGTTCTATGTGAATGTTCAAAAATGTTTTATGTAAACTGCCCAGAGCCGTAGGGAAGGGCGGTATAAAAATATAAATATAAATAAATAAATAATAATAAACACAATACTTTTGCAGCAAGATTGTCTGACTTACTCAGCCTTTTGAACAATCTGGCAAAATGGCTTGCAACCAACTAACAAAGCAATGGGGTAGATCTTGCCAGTCTCCCCCCCCCCCTTACAGGATGGAAGAGGAACAGTCTAGTCTGATTCCCAGCCCCTTACTGTGGTCCATCTCCCTGGCTTTGCCTTTATAGGAATCCTCTTTTTTGCTGATAGATAGGTCGCCATGTCTTCCCTGGCTACTGGGAGGGAATTGGGGCACGGGACTACCAGCTCCAGGTTGGAAGCTCCTGGAGATTTGGGGATGGAGCCTGGGGAGGACAGGTGCCTCAGTGGGGTACAATGCCGTAGTGTCCACCCTCCAAAGCATCCATTCCCCCCCCCCAGGGGAACTGATCTCTGTAGTCTATAGATGATCTGTAATTCTGGGGGATTCCCAGGTCCCACATGGAGACTAGAAACCCTCTTGATAATATCTAAACCAGTGGTCCTCAACCCCCAGTCCGGAGACCAGTATCGGTCCACGGATCAGTCCGTACCGGGCCGCAGCTCCTCCTCGTCTTCCTCCCCAGCTGCTGCCTCGGGGGCTGCCCTGCCACTCTGCCGCCGGCTCACCTTTGGCACTCTCCAGCGGCCACCATGGCTGGGGCTCCCCCTCAGTGTGGCACTGTGCAGCTGCTGCTGGCCGCACCCTCCTGCGGACGGCGAGAAGTCAGGGGCGCCGGTGGGAAAGCAAGCGGAGCAGGGGCTCAGCCGGTGGCGGCGACATCCATCGGCAAAAGATTACACCCCCCCCCCCGGCCTCAGTAAAATTGTCAAGCGTTGACCAGTCCCTGGTGATAAAAAGGTTGGGGACCACTGATCTAAACCGTTGTCCTCAAAATGACAGCAAAGTTTTTTTAAAAAAAGGATCTTGTTCATAATTGCATGAAACACGGCCCAGCGGGGGCAGTGACAATTCTCAGACCTCCCTTTCTCAACCTTAGCTCCCCTTGGCAACCAAACTCAAAATAGGAACTTGTTTTGAAGGGCTAGTTTCTGAGTTAGGTTAACCAGAGAGTTCTCTGATGATTTCGAATGAGTCAATGAGAGGGCATCAGCTTGTACTGCTTCCACGAGCTTATCGTGGGCCTTTCAGATAAATGGCCCAATACGTTTCGTGGATGAAGTTGTTATGCAACATGGATGCCGGAGTCACATGCCGTTTAAGCGTTTTGGTAGATGGAAAGTACAGCGGATCAAAAGCGAACAGCATAAATATTTCAAGAGAGGTCTCTCGGCTGCTTTCATAGTAAGGTGGTGACAAGGAAGCAGAGTTAACAGCATCAGAAGAACATTAGGATAAGAGCTTTTCAGCCTTCTAAGGCTAGAATAATAATCAAAGACAGGTTGTAAGCCCTCACAGAACATATGAATGTTGTTATGCTTTTGTGTAAGGGAAGGCCAAGTTCTATCCCTTTGAAATGTGAGATGAGTCATTTCTTTTTTTTTTTTTACAGAGTGTGTAAAAGATAATGATTCCTTCACAGCTAAAGGCCCTCTTCACTTCTGGTACTATGGCATCTTGTTTCTTATTTATTCTTATTTATTTATTTCATTTATATACTGCATTCCCTGCCCGGCTCAGGGCGGTGTACAACAGTATTAGCATAAATAACATTAAAATCTTTAAAACATATCGCGATACAAACATTAGCACTTTAGTACATCTCAGTGCAGTCAGTGTAGTCTCTTTCTAGTGTAGTTTGTTGGTAGGTTCATTGTGTGTGTGTGTTGGGGGGGTTCCCTTGGGGGGGCCCATTTGGCCTTGGGATGGCAGCTGTATCTTGGGATGGCTGATGTATCGGCATATTGGTTGGACTTTTGGCTTTTCTCTCTCCACTTCCTTCTTTCTTTCGCTAACCTTTTTATTGGCATAGAAGCATAAAGTTGGAAGGGGCCATAGAGGCCATCTAGTCCAACAACTGCTCAATGCAGGATCAGCCTAAAGGATCCAGGATAAGGATCTGTCGAGCTGCTGCTTAAAGACCGCTGTGGGAGGGAGCTCACCACCTCCTTCCATTCCCCTGCTGAACCAGACTCCTAGAATCCTAGAGTGGGAAGGGGCCATCCAGGCCACCTAGTCCCACCCCCTGCTCAGTGCAGGATCAGCCTCCAGCATCCAGGATAAAGATCTGTCCAGCTGCTGCTTGAAGACTGCCAGTGAGGGAGAGCTCACCATCTCCTTAGGCAGCCCATTCCACTGCTGAACTACTCTGACTGTGAATTTTTTCTCTCTTGATATCAAACCAATATAATTCTACACATAGTTTAAAGTCATTACTTATGGGTCCTATCTTCTTCTGCCAACAGGAAGCTTTCCCTGCCCTCCTCTAGGTGACAACCTTTCAGATGTTTAAAGACAGCAATTATGTCCCCTCTCAACCTCTTCTTCTCCAGGCTGAACATTGTTAACACAACGTTAGCGAGTGCAGCATTGCAGACAAAAATGACATGAATTGATAAATTATGAGAAGTCCAGGTTTCATTTGGGTACAAATGAATGAGCAGCAGGAACCTTCTGGGCTTGTCCCTGCTGGCCTGATCCACTCCCCATGCATTTGAAGGTCATGTTTCCATAGAATCTGTGCAAAGAATTCTGATGCATCCGCAACAGGTACTGAGATGTAAAAGGAACATAGCTAGAGAGATGGAATTGCCCGATTTCCCAATACAAACACTTTGGATTAGTGGTTAGCTGAAGGACCATCTCCTTCCCTACATCCTAGTGGGCCATCTGTGGAGGTCAGGCACCCATCTGTTGAGTATCCCACCACTTAGAGTGGCCTGTCTGGCATCAACTGGTGCCTTGGCCTTTTCCACTGTGGCCCCTGGAGAGGTGATGGGGACCCCCTTCTTGGAGGACTGCAGAAGGTGCTGCAAGGCCTACCTGGTCACCAGGGCTTCTAAAGGAGAGCAGGCATTTTTGGGGGGAGGGGATTTGTTTTTTGTTGCTTAGTTTTTAAGCAGAAAATATTTTTAACTGTTATTGTAAGCTGCCTTGAACCACAAAAAAGGTGAGATATCAATATTACTTTAATAAATAAAAACAGAGTGCTTGACTGGAAGCGGAGAGAATTGGTTTTAAATACTCTGCCACTAAGTTCACTTAATGATCTTGGGCCAGACGCTCTCTTACAGTGTTACTGCCAGGGTAAAATTTAGAAGGGAAGTACTATGTGCACTTACCTCCTTAGAGGAAGAGTGAGATTAGGTTATTATAGTAAGATAGATAATGTTAGCCCCGTTTAGTGTCCCTATGGTAGGCGGCAGTCTGTAATGGTTCAAGTGAAATTGCTTCATTTAAGGAAAAGAAGGACTGGATTAGTTAAGCCTCTTATAAAAAATAAATATTGCAGGATCGTAATGTATGTGTTTTATTAAAATGTCCACTACAGCGTCTTCGGTATTGCTTGCTGCCCATGGCAATCCATCTTGAACTACAAGATTGCCCAAAAAGAGAATGCAGGTATAAAAGAAGCCTCACTTGACCTAATACACTTTGGAATTAATGCTGCATAGAGGAAAGCATCAACAAGTGCTTCACATGAAATATGTACTATAGCAGCACACTTTCTTTGTGGTCCTCTGGGGTGCATATACCCATCCATCCATCCATCCATCCATCCATCCATCCATCCACCCACCCACCCACCCACCCACCCACCCACCCATCCATCCATCCATCCATCCATCCATCCATCCATCCATCCATCCATCCATCCATTCAATAGAATCATAGAGTTGGAAGGTATCACCAGGGTCATCTAGTCCAATCCCCTGCAGAATGCAGGAATTCAAGTTATCCGCCCACCCACAGTGACTCCAATTCCATGCTCCCCCCAAACACCCCCAGAGTCTAGCTTGGAGTCTAGCTTGGAGGAAATTTGCCTCCCAACCCCAAAGTGGCAATCAGCATTTCCCTGGGCATGCAGGAAAGGGCCACCAGAGACAAGCATGGACACAATCCCTTCTGCCCACCCACTTACAATCTACCTAAATTCATAGAATCAGAATTTCTGTGTGGTGGCTATCTTGCTGAAAAGCTTTAAAACTTCCAAAGAAGGAGAACCCACCACCTCCCGAGGAAGCCTGATCCATAGAGGAACCGCTCTGTCAGGAACTTCTTCCAGATGTTCACCTGAAAGTTCTTTTGAATTAATTTCATTCCATTGGCTCTGGTCTGTCCCTCCGGGGCAACAGAAAACAATTCTGCTCCATCCTCTATGTCACAGCCCTTCAAGTACTTGAAGATGGCAATCATATCACCTCTTAGTTGTCTTCTCTCCAGGCTAAACAGACCAAGGTTCCTCAACCTTTTCTCATACATCTTGGTCTCCAAACCCCTCACCATTTTCGTTGCCCTCCTCTGGAAATACCCCAGTTTGTCTACATCCTTCTTAAATTGTGGTGCCCAAAACTAAGCACAGTATTCTAAGTGAGGTATGTATGTATGTATGTATGTATGTATGTATGTATGTATGTATGTATGTATGTATGTATGTATGTATGTATAGGTGCAAACTTATGTATGTATGTATGTATGTATGTATGTATGTATGTATGTATGTATGTATGTATGTATGTATTTCACTTCTAGGCCACCCCTCCTTGCGCAGCAGACTCAGGGCAGCTTAAATCTTTACCCAGTTTGAGAGCCAGTTTGGTGTAGTGGTTAGGAGTGTGGACTTCTAATCTGGCATGCCGGGTTCGATTCTGCGCTCCCCCACATGCAACCAGCTGGGTGACCTTGGGCTTGCCACAACACTGATAAAACTGTTCTGACCGAGCAGTGATATCAGGGCTCTCTCAGCCTCACTTTCCTCACAGGGTGTCTGTTGTGGGAAGAGGAATGGGAAGGCGACTGTAAGCCGCTTTGAGCCTCCTTCGGGTAGAGAAAAGCAGCCTATAAGAACCAACTCTTCTTCTTCTTCTTCTTCTTCTTCTTCTTCTTCTTCTTCTAAATCATCATGTTTATACAAAGTTAAAATGATAAAGACATAGTTACAAAATAATGCAATGACTGGGAGATGTTACTTCCAATGGATAGAAATACTGCTCCTGAATAGACTATTAAAGTTGTTAAGCTATTTTAAAATTTGATTTTTCCCTGGTAGGGAAGGGGAAAGTAGGGAA